>NW_019214350.1:0-16839 GCF_002532875.2 Varroa jacobsoni | reverse complement strand
AGATATATATACGTATATCCAATTGCACTATAAATACGATACTCTTAAAGAAAGACAGCCTGAGGTAGCTTCTTCTTATGCATTATGATTAACTGAAATAGTTATCTCACACGCAGTAGCAACACACCGGATCTATGTGT
This sequence comes from Varroa jacobsoni, assembly GCF_002532875.2. NCBI lineage: Eukaryota > Metazoa > Arthropoda > Arachnida > Mesostigmata > Varroidae > Varroa > Varroa jacobsoni. The sequence continues at coordinate 16,699 of NW_019214350.1, read as the reverse complement.
TGTTCTATCTGACGATTCTTTGAATTTTCGCAGTCATCATACGATACGTAATGTTTATAATATAGTTTCAGTTACGAGTGACTTCCGGTCGCCTAAGAGTACCTAGTCCATTTCTTTGATCTAGCCAAAATCGCATCCCGCGCCACTTTGTGCGGTCTTATTGTTTTTAATCGATCTTATACTTAATCGTCCGGAATCGCCATTGGTTTCGTCGATTGCCTACGTAGTCGGGCGCAGGAGGAGTTTGTTGAGGGTGTGTACAATGAGAAACGGAGAAAAAGAACGCAAGCAATTCGTCATTTGCTGCGACATTTTGCGGCGTAACTGTTATCAATACATTTGTTGCTAAAGATACTTCTATGTGCTTGACACATAAACGAGTGACGGGATAATTGTAATGGATATTTTCCGTTCCGTTTTTCTCCGGTATGAACTAGCCAGGTATTATTCCGCCAGCAGCAGACTGATTTGAGGTGACGCTTGTAATGACAGCGAAGCCACGATAGCCGCTATTGCGGCCGCCCTAAGATGACACCGAGCTTCGCAGTTGTCTCGCAGCCACTTCGTATTTGTCCCGGGTTTTGGCAGTCCTTTGGCTGGGTCGACGGTAACCGGCAAGAATGTGTCAATCTAAGTGAAACTTCCATACGTTTAGGTTTTGAAATGTAATATTGCTTTCCTGACGCGACTGCCGCTGTGTCCAGCGGCTTCGCTAACGACAACACCTGGTGCTGTCACACGGCACTAGTGAAGGAGGCAAATGGATAGGACCGAATAGTAAACTCGATAATAATAGAGCGGGCCTCCGTGATCCTGTAACGCTAAGATAGGAAGATTACGATCATTGAAAATAATACGTCGTCAGTTACAATGTAGAGGAAAATCACTTTTCTGTAAAAAAAAAAAAAAATGTATCTGTATTGCATTATATGTCCTTATTGAATTAAAAGACAGTAGTCAGTTGCCGCTTCTTCTGTGTTTGCACGATGTGTGAGCTGCATTTTGAATTCGGCTTTCTCCTTGTTAGTTTTTCGCGACTTCGCTTTGTGTTTAAGCGGAATTCTTCAGCTACTTGCTCAAGTAAGTAAGCAAGCAGACACAGCGACCTATTAGAATCCTAACGTATTTAATAATTTAGCAAGGCTTAGGCTGTCGTCGCTCGAGCTGATGACTTGTTTTATTATTTCTGCTTACTTCACCTGTCATCTATGACCCGTAACAAAAGTAAAGGCCAAGGCGCGATCATAGTCAGCTTGCACAGCCTGTGACCCAGAAAGACCGCCTTAGTTCTCGAAGAAACAGGTGACACTCGAAATGGTATCTTTTCCCACGAGAGAAACGGGACGTGGCCTCACTCCTTATAAGCTTTTTCGCTCATCAAATGTCTAATTCACTGGTAAAAAACGCTCTGGCAAATTAAATCGTTACCACTTTCTTTGCCGTCGATGTTCTAGGTATCGGCGTCGATTAAAGGACATTCCGGCTTTTTGCACATGACACCCACATGTACCACTAGATCGCCCTAGTAACACCTCATTGCAGTAGGCTCTAGCTATACGCCGGGGCAGTCAGACTTCCTTCCTGACCGACCAGCTACGTTTCTCCTGAACTCTTCTGTAACTAGCAACGATTCCACGTCGATTTTCAGGTGGAAACTTAGGAGAACAGATTGTTGATGATAGAATATAATAGGACTCAATCTATATTTACACCCCACGATATCGCTGGCAACAACAGTCGTCCTGGTGACAACAGCGAGACTTCCGCGGCAGTAGCCGCCGGCCCACGTTCTCTATATCAAATGTCTATAAATTTTTTTTGCCTATGTTGCTCCTGTTGTCCCTAAGGTCCGCGCTCTTCACTGCATATTTGTATTTTACTAAGATCGAATCGGCTGGCGGCGAACGCCAAACAGCAGGTCGAGTCAGGTGGGGTTTCATAGCTGACGCTGTGGCACTTGACCTCTGTGCCTGATTGAAGTAACTAATGAATAGGCAACGATTGATATCGTTGATGTAAGCCCGGCTCATGTGATTTACGTCTATGCGTTTCGCCATATTGCTTGTTGCGAGCTGCCGTTTGCGCTGTTGTTCGAAAGGCAAACGTAGCTAGCGCGGATAACCCTGAAGACGGACAGCACTGCGCACTTGGTATTCTCGTATAGACGCGCCATGGCCACGACCACGAGAAGGCAATGGCCACAATAACAACCACGACCATGAAAACAACAACAACAGCTGCAGTAGCAGTGGGCTAGATACAGGAATATATATATATAGCAAAAGGTTACAATTCGGACACACTTTTGCTGACTGTCTGCTGTAAAAGATACCCGTTGATTCGATATTTTTGAGATGAAGGTCAACTATTTATAGATCGAAACGCCGAAACGTTACGGTAAAAAGACAGCGCGTCGCTTCAGAATTTGAGCAAAGATCAGCTATTATCTAATATGTTCAATATTTTAAGCTTCCTTTTTGCCCAAATTTGACGGTCTACGATATTGCCACTTTTCACACGGTTTCTGAAAAATGTGGGGAAGATTTGAAGAGACAAGCCGGAAGGTATTTCATAGAATCTAGACTTAAAGGGTTCGAGAAATGATTAAGATAGTCTAAAAAAAAAGCCCATTTTTGAGCTGGATTTTTCATATATGAAAATTGACGATCATTTTGAAAAGCACAATGTCAATTCTTGACTGGATCGTGTAGATAAACTTTAACGGTTAGTGATTTTGAAATTTTCTGCGTTTTTGAATAACTGTTGCATGTTTGAGTAATTGCATATTTGGACTTTCGGCCTGCTATCGGCCCACATTTAATTGCTCTGAAAATAAGTGACACCTTAGCAAGTTTACATCTATCAGTATCGCTTAAAACATAATTATTATAAAAAGCTATTTGTGGATTTTGAAGATAACTAATGAGTGGTCCAGGTCCCGAATCGAAGTTGTGATCGCGGTTAACGATAATTATATTAAATAAGCATGACAACGAGAAATGATACTGCGAGAAAATGCAAAACATTCTTTCTAGAAAATTTTAGAAACAGCTTGTTCTTTCTGTCTGGAAGCAAAATCTCGTATAAAAATGGATTTTAGCCTTGTTACAGATTTAGCGCGACTTCGCCTCTAACCAATAAGGAATCGATTCACAATAAATTTGGGCAACTGGCTGTGTTTAAGGTATCTACGCGTTATAGCAGATTTTCGTGGGATGATCCTATCCGCTAATAAAGTTGAACGTCAATAAACAGCTTGAGACGGAGCCACCTTCACTTATGTTAATCTTGCCCTAGCATATTTCTTTAACACACAATGTGTGAAATATGTATTATGAACATAATAATAAATGGCCTTCGATTATACGAACTCAGCTGCACACAATTCAACCATATCATAAACCTAGCCCGACGCAATTGCGGAGCCGTTGCAGGCAATGACCGATTCGAAAGTGTAACCGAAACGTCCGTTTGAAATTCTATCTCTTAGTTTGACGGGTCGATTTCATTCGCATTTTTAGTTTACTGATATGCATCTCCTATCAGGTCGCAGCGGACAACCCACGATGCCTAAATCGGTGTCACATGCATAGACAACCTCAAAAAATTTGCTCCGCTGACATTGGAGTTTACATAAGCGTTTTACTTGTTCGAATGTCAATCAATGTAACATTTGGTAGGAATTATGGAAAACATTAAATGTCTTGATTTTTCTAGATATTTACATAGAATTAAACTTGTCTACACTGATAGCTTTTAAAAACACGAAGTTTGTTGAATTCAGAATAATCTTTCGCTGTTGAGTATGTTAGTGGAAAACAGTGAATCTACAAAATCGACTCTTCGCAGATATAGGAGAAGCTAAAGAAGCACCCCACTAAATTTGTTCCACGTACGCTAGAGACTCTCGAGGTAAAGGATATAGACCCATCTAACGACCATCTTCTATTAACGGTGGCTTGAGGCAATCTTCATCGGGCTCGAAAGAGTTCTATACAGTGTTTTTCTATACGGAGAATATCTTACTTACTTGTCAAGTTACTTTTAAATGGTTCTTCCAGCTATTGGATCCTTGTTGTACACTGCATACGGATCCCGGATTGTTTCTACAGCTTTCTGATTTCGGTGCAGTATAGATAACAAGTACTGTAAGTGCTGTTTTATCCCCTATACCTCTCCAGGTCGAGTCCAAACTCGAGGGAAAAAATTTCGGACCCGAAAAAAACGATGACAACGACGCGCAAAAAGGGCTTTTCAACGCAGCACTAGCAATAAGCGAACAAAAACAGTCGTTTTTTTACCGAAAAACGAAGTAGGTTGAGAAGATTTGCCATTATAAACTCTAGTAGCTACGTTTATTATTATTATTGTTATCATCGTTTGTTCGATAGGGAAATTTAGCGATAGCTACTACGGCAGGGGAAGACCAGTGGGCAAAGCTGTTTTTAGAACCGTACAATCATATCTAGCATATAGAACAAACAATATATAAATGCCTTAATTGTCACCGTTGTCTTTCCATGTTCAGCGGACTTAACTTCCTCGACCTGATGACGCGCCTGGGTGCCATCGACAACCTTCCCAAGGCACCATTTACCATGGGATGCGAGCTTGCTGGAGTTGTTGAGGCTGTAGGCGAAAAAGTTGAGAGCTTCGTCGTTGGGCAAAGGTGTGTTATGATTGCCTAGGTACATCTTTGTGACAACATTGCTAATAAATGAACTAAGTTAGTAAATGTATAAACTAATGGATTGCCTCTATCAACCCGAATTGATATTTTATGAGATATTTTTGACGGTCCACGTATCATACATCGAATAACGTTCTTTGCTTCTAGATAAATTCTTAGCTCGCTTCTTATATACTTTTGCCTTTATATTTATCTTACCAGGTTGAATCCATAGCTTGTTAAATAATAATAATAATGATGATAATTACTAATACACTTGTTTTATAACGGTTTATAACGATCGTACCAAGCAGCGAATCTGTTGTAAGTAGATAATCCGTTTTATTATAGCATTATTATACCGTCTTAGTTTGGCTCCTCTGCTGAGACAATACTCAAGTAGCCGGCACAATGTTTCGTCCTCTGTATTATTGATAATGCATTTGCCATATACTACTTTTATCTAATATTGTTACATTTTTTTTCTCCGAGGCCTCGATTGTCTTATTTCGTGAATGATTTACATGGATCCTTGCATATGTACTAAACGAACCAACATGTATTGGATTTGTGGGTAGGGCTGCGTACGTGAAGTCACTTAACACAGAGTACGTTCTTATTATATAAATAAAAATAACGCATATTTCTAATAATAACAATAATAGTAATATTATCTTATTTTATAAGAACTTTTTTTTTAAAAATGAGCGTCGTTTTGAATGATGGTAACTACAGATGTTATTTACAAGTAATTAATACTCGAATTGCAAAAATTTACGCATAATGTATATATTTTCCTTCTACCGTAGATGTTTTCAAAGTATTATCGCTGACAATGATGGGCTATAAACTTACGAGCTGCTAGCTTGCTGTTGTGATGCATCCTTGCAATTGCGTCTCTTAAATCTTTATCGTTTTTCGGGCGTAGATTCTATCTTCCAATTCTTCCTATAAAAAAATCCATTAGGAGAATAGACAAGGTATTTTATGGGGCTTCGTCATCCAATTCATCTGTTTAAAAGATTCTAACTAAGATATGAGATCCCATCGTGATAATAGTGTGCATATGTCCGTTGTTTCCGAAATAAAACTTGCACTTTTTTTCGAGTTTCATCGAATCATATTGAATTGTCTGGTAAAACAGGTTCTTTTAGTAAGTTCAAATTGGTCCAATTAGTTCTTTGCTAGTATTGCCGTTTCGGCCTGTAATTAATTCTTGATGAATTTATATGACGTCACACGGGGGTTAACGATGCCCGATAAGTATAATTATGTGGGTTAATCGTGCTAATTAGTTTTAATGTAGCTTTATTGTTTGAAACAATCTTTCTTGAAAATGGTGTATCCATTTTTTTCTAAGAGATTGTTTTCCTCTATCCGGATGATATATTACATGAATATTACAGTGAATATATACATTGTTCGAATGTAACGTTTCCATTTACAATTTAAAATATAATGGACATTTAATTTGCTGATGGCAAGTTTAGTGCTTGCCTAACGTTTCCTTTGTGCTTGCACGACATCACGATCGCAATTCTTACTTAATTTTCTTAAAATTAATTATGGTCTTGCCATTGTTATTTTCAACTAATGACACCCTGAGAAGAAAGAATTGTCATATCGTTCTAGCCTCTTTAACAGTATGTACATGTTGTATCTTGCAATGTACGTGTTTTTCGGACGACCTGTAGAAAAAATGTATGTATTCTTGCTAAAGTTTTACACTTTAAACGCAGAGGTACTTCTTAGAATTTGCTTAGTGGCTATCCAGTGCGGAAAATGTGGCCGCTTTGCACGTAGCTAGGAGTCAATGGTAGAGGAAGGATGGCATAAACAGTTTACAAAAGGAGCGAGTCAACACTTGAAGATAGAACACTGAGTGGCGCTCGAGTCGCTGCAGCTCAGCTGAACTGGGTCTGCCCGAAACTGACGGCAGCTTTAGCGTATTTTTTGTATCAACAAGAAACGCATCGTAATTTGGATGCTATGCAATTTTAGTATGTTCTCGCTTTGACTGAATCTTTGATAGCGATGTGACAAACTAGTCTGTGACTTTTTAAACACAAAGTGTTCGTTTAGCTAGTTACCGGAGTCGAATCCTTATAGTAAAACGTCTGTTAGTGGTCCGCAAAGAAACTATTCAAGTACGACTCGCGTAAAAGCCCGAGAATTCCATATGTTTGCGACAAATCATACGTTAATAATGTAACGACGTTATATGCGTGTGTTAACGGCAATGCTGCTCGCACGTTCGTGCCGCCGCCGCCGCCATAAGTGCTGCTGCTTCCGTTGCTGTTGTCGACATTCCTTTAGAGGTGGTATGTCGTGGTCGGCCAACAAATTTATATTATCTTTTCTCGGTTGGATAATCACATCTGAATAGAAAACGAAACAGAAAACGAGGGTAAGCGGACTGAGTTGACAAACTCCTCCCTGTCTTGATGCCGACACAAGGCAACAGGCGCGCAGTGGCCTAAACACAGATAGATGAATTGAAGCATGATTTGCTTTTTGCCATCCATACATGCCGTCTTATTTGCGAAGTCAGTTTGATTCGCCTATTTCTTTTTTTCCTTTATCGCGAATCTTTTTCCGTACTTGGTGACGATAATAGTTCGTCTGCGTATGCATACATTTGATGTCTAGTCTAATTACCCGTACAAGTCTGGCATGGTGCGGGTAGGTAGTATGCATCTGCTTAAGCGTGTTGCCATAGCAACCACAACTAACAAGCGTGCTGCTACGGTGGTTCGAATCTCAGCATCGAAAAGAACCAGTTATTAATATTCATGAAAGTAAAAAGTGAGGGAACAATTAGAAGTCGGTATTATTAGACTAATATATAGTATATATATATATATAGTATAGTTGCCACGTTGTTTCATAGGTCTGTGTTCGAGGTTCTCGTGACAGCATAGTTGGTAACGTATTTGCCTGGCAATTTTAGGAATACGTTATGGTCTAGGTTCGTAGACCGTGGCATTAGACACACTTCATTTCGTGCTCCCAGGTCAGCCATGTGTTGAAATACCAAACCGGATGTAGAATTCGAAACACAGGTCGTCGTCGAAAGAACTCATAGATACAAGTCCAGCAAAACCTGCTTTGGTCAGACTCCTAGTGGGGCATGTCCTTGATGGTACACCTAAATATAGAAAATTCCCAGGATTGACCACATAAATAATACCTAGAATAGAATAGAAGAAAGGTCCAAGTAACGAGCTTATCCAGCGTGTAAGCGCTGCTAAAGGTCGCATCGCGACACCGCAGTTCTTACCGACGGCGCTGTGGCTGATGGGTATTTGTGTTGCCAAATCCAGCTTAACTTAAAACATCCACCGTGATAAAATAGATCATCATTGAACTTAAAGCGATCGCCCCTTATTTATAGGCACCGATCGCCTTGGATGGTTACCGTAGCGAAAAATTTCGAAAGACGAAGAAGCGCTCCGGGCCCTGTGCTCATTTATTTGCTACGTCCAACAGACCAATTTGCTATTTGCATTTTTCTAATTTTGTTAGTTAGTTTCTTCGAACTGATTCGGACCTGTTCTCGTAACAACTTTCATAATTTCGCCATTACGAAACAGTATTTCGGCGACGACAATATTTCTGCATATATTGATCATGGTAATACTAAAGCTTATCCGGATACGGGGAATACGTTTCATGACCAGATTTACTAGATTTAGTCTAGCATATACTATTGACTGCCAATTAAATTCGTGCCAATCGACGTGTGAAGGATACATCCACCGCTACCGCTGCCGCTTCGAAACTAATTTCATAAATTTTTTGTTTTTCTGTTACAACACTGCTGATGATGAAGTGACTCGCCGTTCGAAAACGCACTTCAAGCACGCTGTCGAGTGCTTCTTTTTTAACCGCGTTATTAAATATTCTCTTCTCAACCAACGGCACCTTTACAGAGAGGGTTTCTTCGAACTTCGATACGCAAACGATTGTATGCTACGCAGAAACTAATTTTATCGTTATTTATGCGAACTTTTCACATGCGCAGACACTAGATACCTTTGTGTCTTTCGGCCGACGCTTAGCAAAGGGCATATGGTATGCTTCAAATTACATGGGCGCCTTTTCGCCACCCGAGGCAAATAGTCCGTACAGATTGTGAAGGAAACGATGTATACGCTGCAGATACGGAGTATATATATACTTGAAAATTAAACTTGACATCAATTATGATGGCCGTTTGTTCGTTTTATTAGCAGTGCCGCTTGGGAAATGATGTAGGGTTACAAAGCAGTACTAATTCTTTCAGCATCATTCTTTTGGGCCCGCGTTCCACCTGTCATCGACTACTCGTCACTATACTGCCAAATAGCAAAAACAAACCTCTATCGTCCCCTAATAAACAAACCGATTCTGAGTCGCCAGTTGACTAACAAAATGGACCAATTCTGCAGGAGCACTACAGATATTCCGTACATATTCGTGTTACTAAAGTTTATTCAAGGGTGATCTTCTTTCTTCTCTGACTTATAATCGATAAAAAGTGAAAATACGCTCGTCGTTGCCAGGAGCAATGAGTGAGCAGCTTGCGATTAGTCATTGCCATAGTGCTCGTTTTCCTTTTTAGAGTATTCGGCCTTTCCCTCAAGTTCCTGCCTTTTTCAGTCTCTCTAGTCTATTTTTCACCAATGCACACGCTCTATTATTACGCCGGCGCTCGTTCCGATCCTGTTCATGAACTACAAATAGTCCCCCGATGGGGGTTCGACTAATTCGATTCGTAGCCATAAAAAATGAAGAGTTGAATGTGAAGAATTCGCTTTGGCAATTACGTTCTATAGTCTTTCAGTATGAGAGAAGAGATGGCTATTAAGAAGACATTAGACGGGTGTCTGAAGATCGGAGAGCAGGCATGTCAGTATTTCTTAATTAACATAATTAAGGTATTCATATAGTTAGTGAACGGTAGGCTGAAGGGTCTTATTTGTTTTCTCGTTGAAAGTAGAAAGTATAACGTGTAATAGATAAATGTGGGTGATGACTGTTTCGTTTATGCACAACGGTTTGCTTCCTAAAAATTCATAGAAACACGCCAGGTAGGCTGGCTGGCTGGTTTCAATATTTTACGAACATTTTTTTTTGCTTATTTTCTATTGTTGTTGACGTGTTACTGATACTGATGGGTTCAATCGTTTTTGCAGGGTGTGCGCCATCTCCGACATGAAGGCATGGGCAGAACTAGTTGCTGTGCCAGCTAAACATTGCTATCCAATTCCCGATGGAGTCTCTTACCAGGTTCGCTCCTGATGTTTATATGACGAGGGTTTTACGTCCTAATTGGGCTTTGTTTTCTATTTATTATATCGTTCAAGGTATCTGCAAATGGAAACTGTTCAATATAGGCGAATAAAATCAATTTTAATGTATTTCTAGCGCCCTGTCTCGGCTCTTTTTAAAATCTTTTTGTTATAATTGATGTGAACTGATGCCAATTGTAATGTTCCGTAGGATGCGGCCGCTCTCCTGGTGAACTACACCGTAGCTCACGCGTTGCTTTTCGATGTGGCCAACCTTTGCGAGGGACAAATCATTCTCATACACTCTATCGGTTCGTATTGTTTGCTCTTTATTCTTTTTACTTTATTAGTTGGTTCGCGCTATATTCATTTTGAGCCCCTGAGACAAATTGTGATTCACGTAACGGGGTGCTATCTCACAAGTGAAACTGGTTGGTGTATGACAAACGCATAAGCTAAATTTCTAGCAATTAAACTAAATGAGAATTATTATGATAAAGCGATACAAGTGCAATTGGCGAGATTTTTAATGTTGGCATAATTTAGGGGGCGGTGTGGGCCAAGCGCTTGCCCAGCTCAGCAAGATGGTTCCTGATGTCACCGTCATTGGAACAGCCTCGAAGGCCAAGCATGAGCAGCTCAAGGACGTCTGCCAACATCTACTTGAGCGCGAGAGCTGCTATGTTACCCAGGTAGGCGATCGCGCCCTTCATTTGACACCACCAAATTTGTATAATTTTCTATGGAAAAAGAAGAAAAAGTGAGTGAATCACTCGGTTAGGTGGCACTTTACCGCGCTTAAATATTTATCCAACACAGCAACACTGAACAGAAACAATAATTCTCATTCGTTGAGATCTTCCTATACTCGTCTATATTATAGATTGGTCAGTAAATCATGCTAATCTATCAGCTTGAGAGTTTGTTATGGATTTCTAATTTGAAATTCGGAGATAAACAGGTGTCGACGTAGGTAGAACGATAAAGAGAATCAACTTATTGTACGTGCGTAGTAACGTGTCTTAAAAGTCGATATTTGATTTTTCTAGGTTAAAAAGATTGCTGAATCGGGAGTCGATCTTGTTCTAGACTGTTCCTGCGGAGAAGACGTCAATAAGGTTAGAGTTTAAAGGGAAATTTGAGTTAAGTAAATACATATGACCTCTCACTTTCGAGTTCTGCACTCGGTATCATCGTTGGACATCCCAGCAGACGGCTGGCTGGTTCCCAGCACGAAACAGGGCAAATACGTTACCCCCCTAAGCTATCACGGGGACAAATACTTATAACCAATGAATACAAAACCTGCGCGTCGTAGCTCGAAAACGAGCTCTTGCGGAGATCAACCACTATCTGCTCGTATACCTAATAACGTGTTCATGTGATACACGAAACTAGATCACTTGTATAAAACCGAGTGAGGTATGTTATCTCACTTTGAGTGTTCTTACTAACTTATTTCTTTTTTCTAAGCCTGTTAAACGACTGACGTTTACGTCATTATACCATTAGCAATGCTAACTGTTTGCTGACTCATCTACTTTACGTCAATCCATAGGCATTTATTAAAATGGAAAATAAAAAATTCAAGGGGAAACGCGATGCTTATTAACGAATGATTATTTCTTTTCCTTTCCTATTTTGCTGTACCTCCAGGGCTACGCTCTACTGAAGCCTATGGGTCGTTACGTATTATATGGCACCTCGTTTTTCGTGTCGGGCGAGACCAAGAATCTATTCTCGTTCGCTAAGAGTTGGTGGCAAGTGGACCGTATCAACCCGATCAAGCTCTACGATGACAATAAGTCCATCAGTGGTTTCAATCTTCGTCACCTTCTATTCCAGCAAGGCCAACACGAGTACGTCGCTCGTAAAGTCCAAACCGTATTCGAGCTCTTCAAGGCCTCGAAGATCTCGCCTGTCATTGACTCCGTTTGGGCCTTCGAGGACATAGCTGAAGCCATGCAGAAAATGCACGATCGTCGCAATCTCGGCAAGCTTTTGCTTGATCCTGCTCAAGCGCCTAAGCCTCGGCCCGCAGAGCCCGAAAAGCCCGTCAAGGTCGGTAGAAAGGTTCGTGACCCCCCCCATTATCCTCACCTACCTAGTCCTGCAAAAATCCTGTGTTTTGTGGCTACCGATTAGTGTGTTTGTCATTTGGCCTGCGATTCTAAGGGAGACCCTCGTGCATCGAGTACAGTTTGATTGCATCAGCATCGTAAGATCGTGCCTTGCTTTATTTCGTGTGTAGTGCAGTGTGCCTATGCGCTGGGCAGATGCTGTATGAGCTTGTTGCCCTTATGCAGCCATCCACGAATCAAGTTCTCCAGCATACCTTCTATTCCTGCCTGCAGGGCCTAGTTGATGTATTACTGTGCAAATATACTATAGTTCAATAATACGACACATTATACTTGTGAATTTATTAGGTATTACTAGGTGGGCGAAAATCGCGCATGATATTTGCTTTCTGGTTGATCTATGTTTTTACTTGTAATTATACTACTGTATTTGTCTAGTTTTTATTTACTGTCCAGCGAAATTTTATGAAATTTGATTTTTAGTGAAATTTGCTAATAAGTTTTTTGATTGATATTTAGTACTGTGTTATCTAATTCCTACCAAGATATAGTCCTATATGCATGCATATACAAAATACTGCTCACTTGGCTTGAATGTATATTTGAACTGATATTGCCACGTAGCGTAACTAACATTTTTATCCTCATCTACATTACTGAATGCTCATTCAGGAGAGCAAGAAAGAGAAACGCAACAAGGAAAAGAAGGAAGCCGACAAGGAGAACGGGGACAAAAAGGATATTAAGGATAAAAAAGACGAAAAGACTGAAGGCGATAAGGACAAAAAGGAGAATGGCGATGCCAAGGATGACACCAAAAAAGATGACAAAGTATGTAACTATGTGCTCTTCTACATTTTTTTTTGTTTTCCCCCTCTCTCAACTTTTGACGTTCTAAGATCGTCGAACGTCTAAGAAGGAACCGGTTTCTAATAAGATGTCATAATTGTTACTATATGGACCGGCATCTCACGAGGTGTAAGATGTATTGGCATGACATCTGGTCTCAACAAGCGTGTCGTACACCCTTCGTGATGCTTATGAACAATCGCTATTTTTTAATTTTAGGCAACTACCAATGGCGAGGCAGAAAAAGACGGCGAGAAGAAGGAGTAAATTGGGACACCCTAACGCAATGATGACCTTGCGGGAGGTCTTGGGGCTGCCCCTCGCGAGGCTCAAAGCACTCTCTCAGGACCGCTATTCAGACAAACAATGAAAATGGAACAATGGTAACCCGGACGAAAATGTAGAGAAGAGCAGTAAACAAGAAGAAGAGTACGGTAAAGATGTTTAAATGTCGACCGTCGAAAGATTTTTGAAGCGATAAAAAAGGAAACTATAATTAGGAGCATTTTATTTTTAACTCAGCAACACAATGACCGATGTAAACAGCGAGATAGACGAAGGACGGAACTATTTACTACGATGGACGGACATAACAAAAAAAACGGAAAAAATGAAAATAGAATAAATGAGAAACTAAAAGTTGCTTGAACTGTGACAAGCAGAAAAAGAGAAGCGCAAATATTGTGGAAATATGGGAAAAAAGAGTGCGGTTGATAGAGAGCTAGCGATTTATAAAGATATAGAGAGAGAGAGAGCGAAAGATATATATATATAGAGAGAGAGAGAGAAAGAGAGAGAAAGAGAGAGAGAGAGAGAGAGAGAGAGGCATAACGATTGTTGATGGAGCCCCGTTGAGAGTAGCACAATTTTATCGTAAAACAAGAAAACACAACTCTAAAGACATGGACCTCCGGGTCTCAATACAATGTTTCAAGAAAAGAGGCGGCGACAGACTGTAGTGGTCCAAAACAAAATTAGAAGCGGGACAGCTAGTTGGAATAATGTTACAACTGGGGGGTTGAAATGGTGGAAAGAAGCACAAACTGCATGCAGTTCGGTTAAGATAATATCGTTCGACGGGGATGACCCGTTTAGCGAATAACGGAAATTTGTCGTCAGTGTTATAAACGTCAAACAACGCGGCAAGGCTAACACAACCCAGCGCAGAATTCCCTATCTACGACTATCGCTTCACCTTTCCCATAAACGTCCTCATACCATCCTGGCAAATTCGGTTGAGAGATCTTTTTATTACACACCATACTACCAGTATTAGCAGTATAGTGGAAGAGACAACGAACAGTGAGATTAAAAGTGCTGTTCGTTATTATTAGTTTTAGAAGATCTTGTACTTTGTGTACGTACTTTCATTGGATACAACATCGCTACGGATACCGAGATTGATGATAATAATGATAATAATAATAATAATAATAACAGAAATAATAAATATATTGTAATTTTAAAAAATGACAACATTTGAATGCGATTGCATGGGTGTGAAGTTTTTGGCGACATAACCTACCTTGACCTAACTGCGTAGATTATTGTCAGGTCTCCTAATCAGCGGTAAACAGGGCACTTGTAGGTTTCTTTTGAACAGGAACACAGATTTCAAGAAAATCGAGATAAACCAGAGACGGCAAGTGCGATACAGATCTATCATCAGAACAATTTTAAATCAACGGGTGACGTAGCTTTCGTTAACTAGTTGGCGCTCATGGAGATGTTTTTAGCGTGGAATAGTGGGTAAACGGCAGTGTTCGTGAAATCTTTTACCCCTGATGAGGGAAGGTTAGGGTAACTGACAGAAGGACCGTTCCTTAAAGTCAATTGGAACCGACAACTAGCTGAGGGTACACATATCTATGATACCATCATGAAGGAATGAGCTACAAACGGTACTATGGTAACATTTGTTTCGTTGTTAATAAATATGCTAACGATGTTGATTAGTCCAACGAGGGTCGCCGCCCCTTTGACTATTAGACCAGCAGCAGTCCGAGTGCGAAGCAAGAAACGATGTGGTTGAAGGTGATCAAAATGAAAATGCTATAAATAGGAAGACACGAGTAGAACATTACAAAGACCATAAAAAAGCTATATATAAATGGATGAACTAGGTAAGGACAACAGGTGAAATGATGCTGCTCGTAAGTTATTTTTCGCTAATTTTGTTGGCGGGAAAAATCTTCTATACGCCAAAAAAAAGTTGACAAACTAGACGAAGCGCAAAAACTTAAAAAAAAAAACAAAAAAAATTACCATATATTCATTCGTCTGTATTATTTTAAAAAAAGCCGCCTCAAATCACCTATTTGCTTGACTGACATATATATATATATATATATATATATATATAAAAGCTATTATAATGGGCATGTGAAATTGGACTTATTACGATTACAATGATTATTGTAGCTGATATGATGATGATGATGATGATGATGATGAGGAGGAGGACGACACGAAGTGTATAACGAAATGTTAAAGCCAGACGTGTGAGGATGCTGACATTGATATGGCTATTTAATCGTTGACTGGCTGATATCGATATTATTGTGGCAATTGTATTACGGTAGACGTAGGGTGCAAAGGCAGGCAATGAATAACGGAAACAGTGAAATTATTATTACGCTTACTATATAAACAGGTACGCTAACGCTACATAAGCGACATGAAGTTGACGGGAAGCGTAAAAAAAAAGCGAGAGACAAGAAGAAGGGTTAGTATGAGGTACACGTTTTCGAGATGATGATGATCTGCGTTATTTTCGAAGCAACTAGACTAGGCGACAAATCGGACTACGATAAAGAACTGTCGAATACCGAGTAACGGCTCGTTCAGTAATTTACTCGCGCTGTGCTAAAAAGTGCTCCTGAAACCCATCCAGATGAGCGGCTGGCGTATTGGACTCGTATCAACGAACCATCATATTCCATTGTTTTCCTGCTCATCCTTACAACCATCCCTTTTTAGACATATGTACATCAAATAGAAAGAAAAGTCTTCGTGTTATAAGTGCATCATTTTGAGGGTAGAAGATACGCTAAGGAGGCACGCTAGACACCTTGCACGTTTCCTTGAAGCCACTGCCAATTCTGTAGGGCCGAGCGATTTCCACGAAATGTTACCGATGGTAGTGCAATTGCTCATTCGGCTTTTGTAGTAACTGTAGTTAAAATTGTGTGTAAAAATTCTCCCCCGAATCTCAAAAAGCAAAAATCAAATTTCGATAGAGACCTGACTAGCATACGCCAATGGGAGATAACGATTGGCTTCTCTCTAATAGCTACGGTAGCAACAACACAGTCACAATGAGATAAAATTTGAGCCAAATATAACAGCCATTCATTCTTGAATGTTTGAACTGGGCTTTCCCCGCAACGGCGTGAGTATTATAAAAGGAAAATGATCCAAAATTTACCTAAACCTTCCTACGATCCGTACGTTATACCAACGACCGTTTGTGGACCGAGTCTAACTTATCCGACAATTGCCGTCTTGTTGACAACAGAACGATGGACAACCACGAGATTTGAGCTGCCCGCAGCCGCTCCAACAGTTGCAATGTTTTTCTTCTCAAAACGGAGGATACGAACAATAAAAACCTAAAAAAATAAGGGATTGGATAGACGTCCCCTCAACTCAGGACGCCGCACATGACACACGAACAGACTCATCTACTTGTGTCCATTCACAAACAGACAGACGTAAAATGGTCATAGACTAATGCATACTATTATATACCAAACACAGATCGGATGCTTATATATATATGTATATATACATATATACACATATATACATATACATATATATCCATA
>NW_019214349.1:28352-54717 GCF_002532875.2 Varroa jacobsoni | reverse complement strand
TGTATTCAACAAGGAAATCAATGATCCTAAAATCATTTACATTCCCTGTGTTATAATATCCTCTGTAAAACGTCACTAGGCCGTTTGCTCTACCAATGGAAGTTCAAGCAAAGGTCTTCGCTTTTATAAGTTGTATGCACGCTTATGTATTATCAGTGCGTCAATGCTCTGACGCATAATTTTTATTAGTCTAGCATACTACCTTGGATACATTGGTGATGCTTTCATATTCAGCAATGTACCTAGTCCGTGAACGATCCGAGACGATATCCCCGTACGTACGTAGGTGCCGTAAGGCGCCTCCTTTAAGTCGGGCTCACAAAAGGTGGGGTGCTGTTTTGCCTTAGATGGTTGTAGTGGCCATTTTCATAGGCTATAATGTGTTTTAAAATAATCTCTGACTCTTTTCACCTGATACTTGTGGTCAGTGGCCTGCAAAGACGTGCCGCTTGATTATCGCAATACAACGGTGCAGTCATGCTGAGTTTTAAACTAATGTCTTTGACGGGCATGTCGACGCCGAAATCTACCCGACCACTGCACGAATTTTTCTGATGATGCCCGCAAGAAGCTATATATATCTTCTTAATAGGCTATAAGAAGCTATATATATAGCTAATCCTCTGTCTCTCTTTCATCTATTCGTTTCAAGGCAGGCTTAGGTATTGCAGGAACCCAACAGGATAGGCCGCCTAATACAAACAATTTGATGTAATGCAGCAAAGGAAGATATTACTGCAACAGGGTTATTGCCTTTGTAATAGCTATTCGGATTTTTGCCCACAGGTTAATTTGTTCAGATTTAAACGTAACCACCTGGTAGACGAATATATTACCACTACACTAGCATGGACATGGGCGATACGCGTATCCTCAGTATTAGTAACAATTGCAAGTATCGTCACTATCAATGCTGAATTCGTGAAGAACTTTCAATCAGTCGGATTGCATATTTTACATTTGATCATGATCGCCACATGTTTTCTAGCCGGTTCTCTAGACAAGAATCAGGCCAAAAAGAAATGATTCAATGATCAATTATATGTCTGAAATAAAATGAAATCTACGAAAATTAGACACGGTTCTTAAAAAACCTACGAGTTCGGGCTCCACCAAAAAACCTCATGGATTTTCTCATAAGGAAAGCGTAGGATGTCTAAAGGAGCTTCTTAGCGATAGCCTCTTTTTAGCACCTCAAAAGTACTATACAGTTGAGAAAAGTGTGCGAACGAATCTTCCAGCACATTTGACAAAAACACGAGTAAAACTGAATCGTTTATATTAACTTGCAAAGATCTCGTTAATTATGCGCGATCGAAATAGGTGAGATTTATATACTTAACATGCCAACTTCTTACGCAGCTACGTTACAGTTACACACAACTAGAGAATACAGAATGTATATATGTATTGTGTGAGTAAACTCGTTGTTATCTGTGTTTTCGCATATGGTTAATGCGCGCGCGTTTTTTTTTTTACATATCGAGGCCGGTATGCTATATGTAGGCTGGATCTGGACCCGCTTCCTTTGTCTAAGAACGACCCACGTATCGTAAGGTCAAGCGGTCACTAGAGTCGTCTAATTTAAATACCGCTGAGTATCTCTAGGTTCGGTTTAATGAGCGGTGCTTTGCAAGCGAGCCATAAGCTATTAACCAATTTTTAGCATTGGTTAAAAGTAAAGAACGCATTATGAATGTAAGCGGGAGTTGTTATACCAGTGCATGCACCTAGTACTAATAGCTTTGGGCAAATTCATAACTTGAAAGCATTGCTCCAAACTTTACCGATAATGGAAATGGTCTAATGATTTGGTGGTTTTATTTACATACACAAGCAACGACAGTTTTCATTTTAGATGCGTTGCATACAGACGGCCAAGTATTACACATTGCTGGCTTTTCACTGGCATAATTATGTTTAAATGACAGACATCTTATCTCGAGCTAAAACTCCATGATCGTCATGTTTGGTTAAAAATAAAAACAAGCGCATTTTCGATACGTCTCTTTGTCTTTTATAGAGGACAAAAGGCTGGGGAAAGAAGCCGAAATAGGCATGGCGTGCATGGCGAGGATCCTGTAACGCACAACACTACTCAAGGGTAGCTTGCCAAGTCCAATAATGGCGCTTGATTGTCCTAACTTGCCAAGGATTGCTTTAAGTCACTTTTTTAGAGAGATAATTATAAGATAAACCTATATCTTTTAACCCTAGGGTTCTTTTCGTATGCGCAAAACATCTCTTGCCTTTCATTCGAGGTATTTCGACATCGGGGGAAGGGTATGATTTCAAAAATGCATGTGATAAGAAGAGTGAGAATGGCATATGATAATCCATAAACAAAAGAAAATTTAAAAAAGGACAGCAGTAGACAAAGACGCTTATGCATCAGCTTAAAATGATGTGTTTAGCAATGAACGCAAAAAATAGAACAGCTGAATGAGCACATGCGTCTGATGCATTACATTGACATTTTCAATGACATGTCGCCTACGGTCGCCTGACTGTATCCGCAGTTCGAAGATATCTATTACGGTGTGAGGCCATTCGGTCAAGGCGTATGCACAGTCTACCTTTTTTGGAAACTCTTCTCCAGCAGCGACTCCCGTGTCAAAGCCTTGTCTTCTCCAACCAATGACACCTCCTATAATTCCTCTCATACCGTAGTCCATATTCTGATATTCTCGCGTTACTGTCTTTCCGTTGCCAGCGTTTCATTTCCGGCAGCGCTCTCCGTCGACTATTATACGCCCACCGACGACTACGCCATCCTTAAATTCGTCCCTATCCTGTCATCCCTATTCGTCTCGTCAATCGCTCTAGCAGCATCTACTAGCACCATCATCTATTTGCATACAAGTCGTGCTGCGTGCAGCCTTCTGTTATCGTGTACTCGTCTTCTGCATTCTCCTTCTGTCCGGCTTTTCTTCGCAGTGCCCTTTTGAGGCCAAGTCTTGCAATTTGCCCCGCCCCTGCCCCTTTTTTTCTTCCTTCTTCCTTTTTTCTTACTAGTCGCGTTATATCGGCTGTTATTGGCACCGGACGGAACTCTGGGCCTGCCTTTGTTGTAGTGTAGTAGCTACGCCTATTCACTTTGCCCCCTGCTGTTTCATCCGCCTGTACTGCTACTGTTGTCCAATAATATCGGTCGATCTGCACGATAGGATCCAGTGACGACGAAGAGACCGACAGAGGAGTGGATACGAAAAGCAAGGGGCAGTGGCCATGCTACTTTGTCGCCATAGAGTATAGGCCGCTGGTCTACAGCAATAGCAACAGCAGCAATCAAGGAGGTCTCACTCAAGTCGGTGACTTCGAGGAAAGGGCACGATCTTCCTGCTTCATTTCCTTATTTCCTGTACACGCTTATAACATACACTTCAGTCTTCTGCGTTTGCCTAGCATTATATGATGAAGGAATTATAAGGAGCGAAAGCGATACAAAGAAGAATTGTAAACAGAAGGAATAAATTTAAAAAGCCTAGACCCTCTTTAGACGCTGTCCGGGCGCAAGTGCGGGGCAATACGCTATGCTATAAAACCACCTAACAGTCATCACCATCATCATGATCATCTACAGTTATCTAGTTTAGCTTCTCAATTCCATTGAACTTCATTGGAAACCGCGCGCTATAAACAATTCATCTTTGTTGCGCGAATCTTTCTTTGTAATTGGTGCAACGATGAATGGTACCTAGAAGAAACTAAGTAGGACATGCTGGTGTAATGGCTGTTTAGGCGCGACAGTAGGTTCGAATGGACGAGGATACGGCTGCTAACGCACTTGCCTCAACGAGCTTGGCGCTAGGTGCCACGGTGGTCACGGTTCTTCTGCGATTTTCAAAGGCGAAACCTTTACCCTGCAGTCCATATACCTATACTGAAATTGCGTATTAATCAATACATTCATGTTAAATATACACCTGACAAAGGTGTAAATAAATCGATAGGTCGATCCGGAGACTCTGCTAGGAGCCATTGTTTGCATTAGCCTCATTTTATTTACTTGCCAGAATAAATTTTAATATCTATACCTAGACTGCGTCAAGCCATATTGCCATGCGATCTGTATTCAGTTTTTTTTTTAATAAATAGAAGTTGGAACATGGGGGAGTGATATGATATATAGTATAATCATTATGATGCATTTACTTTTATCATTAATACATGCCTCTCTCTTTCAATATTAGTCTTTTTATTATGCTTATTACAATCGATGGGAAGTGTTTGACGGTACCCTTTTCTTTTCTAGTCATCCTTATAATTTAGTCGAGATCTTGATATCATGGCACTGCGTTGATACATACATTAAACTTCTATTCAGGCTGATAATCCTTAGTGGCGAAGTTATCCTGTTCCATCCTATCAGGCACCAACAAGGACGCGGTCGCATGTGCTGCAGTGGTCTTCAAATGTTTAGATAGAGTTCTGCTTTGACCGATTGTCTCACTCATTCAAGCGCTCCCTGTTTATTCTACAACAACGTAATCGCATACAAGATGCGACACGTAATGCTCTGTCTGCCCCTCGCACACATGCACACAGCGGATATTTTACACAAATGCCCAGTCGTTCACGTCTTCTTTATTTCTATTTCTTGATTTCATCACAGATCACGGAGTTGTGATCTAGTTCATTACAACAGACCGTGTCTTCTCGGCTCATGCGTCACGTGTCCTTAGTCCAAGCGTTTCCCCAAGTTTTCCCAGATATGCTTCAAATGCTTCGAACGACAGCTGTGACAACTCTTATGGTTGTTGTTAATTAGATCTACTTCTATTTAATCGTTCTTTCTATTACCATGTCTTGTTTTCCTCTCAAACTACCTATAACGAACCATTTACATAAAAAAAATCTTACAATTCTTTGATACAATGCAACGCATCTACTATATCCGTTTTGGTACCATTGACTTCACAGCGACGACGACGACGACAACAACTCCCACTGTCGCCCCTTTATTATCACTTTTCTGACCACCATGCCGACATACTTAATATACCAGGCTGCACTAGAGACAGTATTTATAATAATAAATGCTGACGATCTGCCATCAGCACAAGTGACTCAGCGGGACATCGTAAAGTGCGTTACACTACGATAAATAGTGTTCCATATACCGCGAAAAATTAGCGCACATAAATTGTCCTTCTTCTTTTTCCTATTTTTTTTTCTTTTATTCTAACTAGTACATGCCAACATGGTGCTCAGGAAGGAGAACGCTGGCCACAATTCTGTCTGCAGGCCGTTTCTTATTATCCCCATCCTTGGCAGGAAGAAGTGCACTCCTCTGGACTTTCTATTGTAGTTCCTCACAAATGACTATGATTTCCTTAACTGTTCCATTTCCCAGTTACCCCTAACTTTATGATCATCTACTATATATATATATATAACTGAAACTAGCTAACTTACCAAGGATAAGATCAGGTTACAATAGTATCTATCTTACATATGTACATCGTCAGTTGGTATTCGAACCTCAAAAGAAGAGCACATGTATGGCACCCGTGTTTGATATCTATAGAGGGTTCTTGCTCCTGTCTCTGCCAGCCGGCTAATCGGTATCATTCCGGTTTCCTCTGCGCAGAGCTATCATACTCATGAAGCACTGCTATTTCAAAGTCATGTAAACCTCACCAATTTTTAATTGTTTTTTCCGGGTTGAAACCTTCCAGTGAAGATATTCCTGGAATAGGCTTATAAATTTGTCGCACGGAGAAATCGATATACTTAAGTTTATGTTGTATGAACAATGAGCGTAATAGTACCCATGTTAGTCACATATCATATGTAAATACAGTAATTTATCTAGAATTTTGGTCTGGTACGAAAAGTTTAAGAAATTTAAAGAAATGATTGAGCATACGCTTTGAGGAATGGACTCTGGCAACTTGTGAGAGATAGGTCGATTCGCCGTCCTGTTATTGCATCATTCACGTCCATAGGTTGCAGGCATCATGCTCTTAGGCAACGACATTAATGGAGACAGTTAAACGTTACATAATAACACCTAAAGTTTTCCTTCCGATTATTTAAATTCAATAGCATCTTCTTGGCGACTGCTTGTATTTCTCCTTGAGCTCGGTCTTAAATTGTCTGAAATTGAGCCTATTCCTGTCGAGGTCCTTATCTTTCTCCTTATGGAAGTCGCCAGACCGCTTGAGTCCTCGATGAATGACGAATGCGTTATTAAGCACGGCAAACGAATAACCTGCTACATGCATTTCGCACGCCTGGCTGATCCGATTGAAACCATACTGTCGAAAACGCTCATCGTAGAGTGGGACAGAATTGTGCGCTATGTAGAATGGCTCCCAGGGATCCTTCCAGCTTACCTGAGGTTGGAAAATTGAAAAAAGTATTTATTGAACCTTAACCTTCCTAGTGTCATAGCTATGTTCCCTGTCTACAGCAGTAGAACGTACGTAATCGATTTGCAATAAAGCTAGTATTGACACAGACATTGCAAATGTACAAGTATGCAACACCAAATGCACATAGCACATCAATAAACTTATCTGCATAAACTGAAATGTGCAGTTAGTTAAATTTCCGATTCTCATTTGTCTACCTTTTCCTTATTCATTTCTCAAAAGCTCTTATCTTTGTAGTAGCAGGCACGCTATATATAGTGTGTACCTTTCGCATCGTAAGGTCGCCAGGCTAGTGTTCTTAAAATCAACTCATTTCCCAACATTGCATGTTAATGTTTGATACTCTCAATATGCTGTTGTATCGTTTGTCCATTTTATTATGCGGCTTACCTGATACAAAACCTCAAGTTTATTATCAGGAGTAAGTGGGGCTTTTGTCCACGCTTCATAGTCGGTATGCTTATGGCATTTATGGCACAGTTCGGCATAAAATGGTCGCGCAACTCCACGTTCAAGCAGCCCCAATAGTTCCGCTTTATTACGTGGCAGTACAATATCTTCGACTGTCTCAAATGCTGGCACTACGAAGGCTTCCTGATGATCGGCCCGCGAGAATAAGGAATTCTCCTTTGCGTATGTTAGAAACGAATCATGAAGGCCTGCAAGAACATGGTGATCCTATTCAGTTAGATTCGCAGCTTTTACCGAATTACACATCCAGATTTGCTCTGAAGGCATAACCTTTTAAAGGGCCAAGCAATCTTTTTTTCGAGTATGAGTGTTTTTTCACTTCCTGTTTTCATAGTGGCTTCCTCGCCCCTCTTGGGCCCGAGTAAACTTGACGACTATTACTACGATAGTATTCTAACGTTGTAATTTCATTGAGTTGAAGGAAATGTCCTTTGAAAGCCGCCTATTGGTTGAGACTCTGTTGAATTTTAAACAGACACTTCTTCCTTCTTGTCATTATGCAATACCCGCCACGTAAATTTATTTATCAATAGGTGGTCGGATCCGGGCCTCTCGTTACCATGCCGCCATCGTATTTGACAACAGCTTGCGTGATTTAGATTTTTGTGTTCGTGTTCGTTCTCAATGAAAAGATCCTGACTCTCTGTTGATTATGTCCCTTGACGACCAGTCGTGGGGCCGTCCTAATCAAGGACACATTCAAAGGCCATGCAGCATGTGGAAGCCCCCCGTTCGTCTCAGACCCACACACTTTACAATGCCAAAAAAAGCAGAGTAGCCAAATAAACACTAGTCTCGCATTAAAACCGTATACTGTATGACCCATCCTGTATGTAGTGATCTGCTTTAGCTGATATGGAGTGTATAGCTTCCTGAGTACTTTGCATGCCGTACCTGTTAGCTCCTGATTGGATCGCTCGATGGAGCATTGTCTTAGATCTTTGAAGATTATTACCAGCATGAGCAGGTCGCTGGATACCAAAAAAAAAACAGTTACTTTGCAAAATAGCCTGTATGTAATTTTTTATTATTACAATTATGTTTTATGATTAAAGTAACTACGATGTGACATGCTTTGTTTAGCCCCACTTACTGCGTGATTATTTTTACGCGCACGTAATGGGCAACTACAAATTAGACTTATCTTAACTTCTAGAAATAAACAACATAAACTGTTTATACTCTTGCTTTGAATAAGATCGAGAAACATTCTCCCTATTTAAAATAAGAATCCAATAAGGTCATTAGTGGTTGAAACGTAAAGCACCACTGCTGTTTTCTATACTTTCCTAGCCAACAGTGTATAGTCAACCACTATCAGTTACTAAACTGAAATATCATGCGTTAATATCATTCTATTGCATTTATGTCTCTCTCTCTAATATATCGGTATAATTTAAAATGCGATGATAAAGTTCGGCATGATTATCTTTTATGGTAGTGGAAATCTAAATCTCATTTTAAATCTTAAATTAGTAATCAGTTAGTATACTCTATTCAATTTGTTCTACATCAGACAGATCCTTAAAGAACAGGCTCTGATCAGAAGTCAACTATATTATCGTCGGAACTAGAGCTACGAACCTTGGCTCACTTGCAGGTCAATGTCAACGACAAATATAAATTGGGAAGCAGCGTTCCTTCGGGCGACGTTCCGCAATAGATTGACAGGGTAGGCAACTTCATGACCGTAATTGATGATACTTGGCTGAAGTTCTCCCAGTCGGCGTGGAAGGGTCGAGCACTCAGCTAACGAAAGCGCTGGTGCCCCATGGTGACTATTTCCGCTCGAGGTCGCTTTCGAATGTAGTGGGTAAACCAAATGGAAGGTTACATTATGCCTGAAACAAAGCGGGTAGAAAAACATCCATTCATTAAATATTCAATATATAGCCATACCTGTGTCATAGTCGACAAAATAGCCATTTCTACTGCCAAACACCAGCTTGGCTTTGTACAGCTCTTCACATTTATTCATAGAACAAATTATGAGTTTGTTTCATCCAACCCTTTGCCGAGCCGGCTCTATTGAAACCAGCCAATACTCTGTTTCCAAATTCAACGACAAATGGTAGTCTTAATTATAATTATTACTATTGATACCCTACGAAAAATGAAGGTGTCTCTGGTCTCGAACTACCGCATGCGACGATATACGGCATACTAGGCAAAAAGCTACTCCAAAAAAATAGCCACCTAATTTACGCATTTATTACCGCTATGCACTGCTGGTACGGTTAATGCTGTTGGTATATCTAATTTTCTCGTTAAAAGAATACGAATGATGCATGAGTCTACATTGCTACGTCCCCCCGGGACCGGTAAGTCTTAAGTCTTATGTTTTAATCCTAGAAGCTTGCAAGACGATGCCACATATTAACAAGCGATTCTCACCTTTTCCAGGTGCCACACTATCTTCTCTTGTTTGTAATACCACGTCAATCCCATTGTAGTCAAAGGCCATCAGGTTTGTACTGAGCTCGCCAAGAGCCTAAATTAGATTTTTTCTTTGGGAGGTTTCCTCGTCATGTTCCGCGACAGTGTTCATAATCAACGTGCAATTTCGTTTTGGGCGAACAGAGTACTCAAACCCATAAGGACCAGTCAACACAGAGGTTCACGTAAAAAAAAATTTTGAACAGTAATAACCTTCATTCGAAAACTCCATTGTCAGCTACTGAGGACTTCGACGATCTGACGGCGTACCGTACCACAATGTGCAGAAATTACACTGAATATCCCAGGAGGAAAATAAAATTACTTTAGAAACTGTGAGTCGAAATGACACGCTTTATTCAAAAGTGACCGCTGTAGTGCCCTCCACAACATAATGTTTGATATTTCTTTGAGACTGGGGCGAAGCTATGTAACGAGTACCCAAAGACCCATGATCAACTAGCAGCTATCCTGCAATAGGTACATGGTAAGTTACTTTTCATCGTGCAATCCTTACCTCGTAAAGGGTCCCATTCTAACGACGAGCCGCTGCCTCTGTTTCAAATTATGAAACATACTAAAAGAGTCATTTACTCAGTCTTACGTATCGTCACTTAAGATTCTCTGACGCACGCATTTTTGCACTTTTAACCAGTTCAAAATTAAATAGTTTTAAGTTTCTCAGGTAAATGTGCATCTGCTTTATGATAACAAAAACGACCACGACAAAGCAGCAGCCTGAACGTGAGTTATATTACTATATGACAACCATACTATAAACAGTCGTCGCAGAAGAGGATATGTAGCAATATCCTCTTCCTCTGATGAACGCAATTAGTTGCTAACTTTTCGAGTGCATGATATAGATACATAGTTACAGCGTAACTTAATGTTAATCGGATGAATCAATCTCTCCAGTGGTCACTGGACAGCAAGAGGGATCTGTGGTAATTCCAAATCGCTGCTCGCTCGTGTCCATCGCACCGTTTACGGTTTATCTTAGTGGTCACAATTGAAACACTGACGCCGGAACGACGCTATCCCAGGCCCTAGGCGTAGCCAACATATTTTAGCTGCTAATCATATTTAATCCTTAATTTTTTCAGAACTTGTCACTTCTCTCTGCCGTAAACCCTTACAACTACCACCCAGAATGGCCCAACATCGAAGAAATATTGCCCTCACATCGGTGCATCATTATCTCTAACTCTAGTAATAAGTCTATTTCTTTTTTCGTTACAAAGCATCCTCCGTATATGTTTGCGGGCATCATGTATAATATACAGCTACCGATGTTGTACTGAAAGAAACTCTGGACGAAGCTAAACTGAAGTGCCTACAGGGCTATATTCTTACTTTCTTTTGGGTAACAGTCATTGACAGCTGCATTATAACCACTTAAAGCTTAATACCGGGCTTTTACACGAGCACTAAGCGAACTTATTGTATTCTAAAAAGGAGCTAATTTTTCAAAACGTGCACGCCTGCACGAACGACCTCACGAGCACGTAGTCTCGCTTTCATTGAATATAAGCGACCACCATCCGACTTAATGTTTTTGCTCCACGCATGTTTCAACCGCTCTCAAACAGCCTGCCGACTATGTCAGCTGAGTAAATCACGGTAACTCTAAGAGTATGTTCGGACGTCGCTTCACCCCTGAAGTCATCTTTATTAGCCTCATGAAAGAGGCACGCCCCATAGAGTTCCCGCCTGTTTTAACGATCAAATCTATCTCTATGTAAGTAATATGCTTATAGCGAACAATGACTATTGTACGTTCGTCATTGTGAAATACTTCAGCTAGTTCGAGGTAATAGCACTATACACTGCAGAAGCATGTGACAATTGTCATATAAGCATTGCGTGAAGCTGACCACGTATACCATCATTCATGCGTGCAATCCACAATTTGCTTAACGCTACGGAGAGAAGTTGGTAAAAGCTTTATGTAAGGTTCTGTAGTGATTCACCGGCGCTAGTTTTAGGCGTGTCTTGTCAGACACGTAATCATTTTGTTTTATTTGTATTATTTTTGTTGTTTTTTTTGAAATATTTTCTCGTAATAATAAAGTGCCACTTCGACTAAAACGATTTGGCTTAAGAATAAGTTAACTTGAACAAAAAATGTGAGCAGAACACATCCTAATAGAACTGGATAAGTATCCTCAATAACATGTTAAATATAAGAAGTAACAAAACATGACTTGTGACGTTGAATTTGGTGAGTTCGAGAGTCCTAGGATCAAGTGCATAAAATGCCAACGCTCATTTGCAAAGATTGAAGTTACAGAGCTTAGCTGTTACTTCTTTTAACATACTATAATTACTCAATGATTATAATTACCGTAGAATTGCTCAGTCATTTGATCTGCTACTTGTTGTCAATACTGTTACGCTTTTTCTGTCAAACTTTACGTACGGGAATTAGACCTCAGTTAACGTGTCTCAGTAGAATATATAGTAGATTCCGCCATGGCAAGCAACTTCAAACACGGAGGAAGAATTGGAAGTTCGGTTATGCTGAAAGAGGGGTGATAATAAGGGCAGAGTAAACACGCAATAAATTCAACGAATTCCATCGGCATTAGCAGAGAACGCTTTGTCGCACTGTGATATTTCGGTCACTATAAATACTAATTGATACAGCGCAAAACGACAGGTACAATACAAGCCATTTGCCCTGCAAACTAGTCAGGATTTTTTTAAAATTAAAAAATCTATTCCAAATCATCTCTTTTTGGATTTAGCCACTTGCCACCGACAAAAGTTTAATCGGAGTGGGTCTAACTAGACTTACCTGAAGTTTTTTCAACTGACCTAAGGAACGCCATGGCAACCCACAAGCAACTACTAATTTGACTAGCCGTTATGTGCATTGTACGGTACGTAGCGATAACTGTTGCATTGCCACTTTTTGGCACTGCAGCGGCTAAATATATTAATCATTATATATATTTATGAAATGCCAATCCCGTTGGATATATATATATAACAATCATGTAATCAAAAAATAAGCGTTAACCAAGCGTGCTTTGAAAACGAAATTACATATTTGAATGAATGACGATAGGGCCTTACCGGACTGCTGGGTAGCATGCCCGCAGATGTAGAATGGTTTCTATGAGATCTGGCAACTCTCGTCGTTTTGCAGCAAATAGGGCCACGGATATGGGCCCTTTCCATCGGGATGCCAACGAGTCCAATGACGATAGAGGCCCAATACTGCTCTGTGTCACAAGCGTAACGTCTCTTGTCAAACTACTGCTAATACCTCCTGGAACAAAAACGACGTCCGTTATAACGAAAATTTCTAAAGCACTTTTACAGCTCGATCTACGTCAGCAGCTACAGTAAGGCGCTCTAATTTAAATCAAGTACGACATGATCATTACGAGGAAACCAACTACAACTTTTTTTTTTTTTTTTGCTGCTTTTTACCAACTACAACAAATGTGTGCGACCAATAGGAGTCATATTTATGTTCTAATCTTTATGGCCAAGTCACCAGTGGAGCTTGGCAATAGGACAAAGTTTCATTGAATTTGTTTCTAAGTGGTATAGTGGTCCTTTGGGGTCAGCAGACTTAACTCATATGTGTGTCTTTAAACGAGACAGGCATACGTTAGCTTTTTTTTCTATGCCGATTCGAAATGCCAGCATCTCATTAATGAAATATAGCAAGGACCACTGTTATTGTCTCATATCGGCGTCGTTAGTTACCCCCTTTATCTCATTGCACAGAAGCATATCGGACTATTCTTGCCACAATTTCATCATGCTTTGCAAATGCGGAAGCCTAGCTGACTAACAAATTTGATTTTCCCTAATACTAATATGTCACAAATTAAGCGTCGCTAGAGTCTCTCTTCTACTGTGTCTACGTCATGCCACTTTGCCCTTGTACTAACAGCTATTCTTTGTCCTTTTTCTCCCGCATTCCCTTTTATGCTCTCTATACACAGCAACCCTCTATCTGCTTAGCTTCCACAAGTCATCTTTTCCTTCCTCCCTCCGATTAAACTGGATCCAGCACTTCTTCGCTACGTAGCTACCTACCTAGGTAGCTAGGAGCGTAAACGTACTGCGGCAAAGACACTCCTCAGCACAACGCCCACAAATCTCGACCCGCTGCCAGCATCCAGCTCCCCGTAGCCTGCCTGAATTCGCTCAGATTGCCGTAGAACTCCCCTCCAGCAGCCTTGGCAAACCGTTGTTTTCTCTCCGTAGCAGCGGCTGCAGCAGGCGCAATGAACCGAACGCCATAATCTTTACCACTGCTCAAAATCATTTCCGGCCGCGCTCTTGTGTTCCTCTAGTCCGTTCCTAGCGGGTGGCAGCAGGGCGTGGAATAACTGCATCCTTCGTCCCGGCCAACACAAGCCTGGCCTGCTTCTTTCTATAACCACCGTCGACCGGTTGATGAGAGTGGTCGTGGGCGATACGTGGGTGCCTCAGCAGCACCTTCGCTACCGACAACAGCAGCCACAGTGTCAGCAGCGGCCGCATGAACAGAGTTCGCGCATCAGTGTGTGCGACTCTTCTCTCTGTGTGAGCGTGCGTTACTGTGTGAGCAAGTAAAGAGGGGCCACAGACGGTTAGCTCTCACTGCCAAAATGTAGCCTCAGGCGCCGCGGGGTCCCGATTCGTACTAGTCACTGCTCCAGCCACTGTCGCCAAATCGCTTCTGTTGCGTTTAACGCCATTGCGCCGTACTATTACCACGACTTAACTGGCTACTTCAGCCCGAAACGAGCGATAGGGGGCCCGGAGAGCAACGACTCGTAAAGCAGACGAGAGCTTTCTAACGCAAAGCGCAAACGGAGGGGACCTCACTTGTTTGGCGATCCCTCGCACGTTGGCAGCTTCACCGCAGACAGACAAAGGCAAACTATGCGTAGTTAGCCGCGCTGCTACTACAGTCGGCACTGCCAGTCCATGCCATTGTCCCGGTAACTCCACATGCACAGCAAATACATAGGAATATTATACAAATAGGTGTATTGTAGTGTCCAACTCCAAGTATCTCTCGCTCCTCATCCTGGAAGTGGGATATCTCTGCTTGGGGGTTGGCGGCTCCCTTCGGGCAGTTCCTGTCGGACAGAGAGAATGGGGAGAGGGGAAAAAGAACATACCGCGGTCTCATAGTCGGTAGCATAGGTAGCTTTTGTTTGCCAAGGCTCCGCAGGCGCCTACTCACACATGACGGCACACGGGAAACTGCTCGAAAAGGAATGTCGGTAATCATTGAAGTCATCCTCATCATCATCGCTACCTCGCGAACAGGATAAGACTACACTTCGTTGTCCTCTATTGGAACGCTTCATTGGAGAGCTTAGGCGGCCCACAACGCACAACACGATACGACTTGGCGCTACTGTTATCTCGACACATAACTAGTGTAGCGTTTTGCGAATACGAATAGACCTGGCCGTACATGATACCAGATCGGGAGGGTACGACGAACGTGACACAATGGTCCTATTTCATTCAGGCCAAATTATCGACTGAGACAATAGTGTTTTCACACTGGTACGGCCTACCATTTGCTATCTTACGATTTGCTATGTATCATAGTAGAAGATATGTGCAAATTTTAACTGTGTAGGTCTCCTACTATATAAAGTATTTGCAAGGAAGACACTCTTGCGCTGACATAGCGTATATTTTGGTGCGACCTGTATTTGAGGGTATCAAGCGTAGTTTTCTCAAGCTGTCCTCCATTTCTCATAAGCCTTTTGTTGCTAGTACCCCGCTTACAGACATCGTTCTAACTGCCTCGTGCATATTTCCAACGGCACGGTCGGGTCTAACATCTCCCGAGAAAAGCAATTCCATCTTAACAGCTTGCCCTTCGAAATTTGGGCAGATACCCCTGGCAGAAAATCGTACGGTGTATTCAAAGGGCCCTAACGATATTACCATAGTCAGCACATTAGCCAGTTTTTGTTCTACCAGTTATATTTCATTCATAATAAATGCGTACGTTCACTACGTCTGCCGTGCCAAAGCGGTATTTGTGAACAGTTCGGGTGCACTAAAGAAAATGAAAAAGAGATCAAGCATGCTGGTACAAGGCCAATTGGGTATATAACGGAATACTTCAGCATACTATAAACAAAATACGTAATATATTCTGTTTTGTCAACATATGCCATAATGCGGATGTGGTTATGATTAAACCAACAATACAGGCCCACTAAATATCATCAAACATGTTTGATGTTAATTTTTGCACATATCGCAAGCAGTGTTTTTCCTCCTACTAAAACTACGAGAAAAAAGCCAAGCGTTCAAGTGTACTCGTTTTTTTAAAAGGTATTCTGCTTCTCTGTCTCTTCTGGCTATACATCCAGTTGCGCCTGTTTAAATTTATCACGTAATATCTTAAATTCACAAGCGGTTACATATGTACGTGTTCTAGGTTTAACGAGGTATGTTCTCATGATGCGTCCGTTCTCTACAGAGAAGCAGAGACCCGACGAGAGCGGGGGAGAGGTTCGAGGACTTTCGACGTCCGCCGTCGTTGGGGTGTCGTTGTTGTTAGTCGACAGGACGGTCGTCCGACAACTAGAGTTAATGCTGCTTATGCTACTGCAAGACTAGCGTGATGGTACATAATTTGCCTCAGCTAGACGATACATATTGCACAAAGCCGGCGGCAGACAACGCCAACGACTACTTCGGCTACTATATTGCTACGTGTTTTAGTAGACGCACCCAACGCAATGGCCGCACGACTCTCGAGACCCTTAAGCAATGACCATCTCACTCACAGTCATGTATGATATATTAGAATACGTCCAATATAGGGATGAAGCGTTCTGCTAACTTGACCTCATTCCGTTAGATGGAAGGACAGTTTGAGCCAAAGGGAAACCGCGTGTATACGAATACTGTAAGCGGCGTTAGCCGGTTTCGCTACCCAAACACTCAGCGTACATCTTCTGTGTATTCGCCATATAGCAGCTGTCTTCCGAAGAACAAATCCTTACAAAACAAGAACATAGGGTTGCATTATGGATTAGCACTACCGTCGTGGAACGGTACGCGAGACGTATTGCGCACGATAGCGTAGACGGGTAGGGTGTAAAAGCGGTGTAAAAGGAGTGACAACAAAGAACGAACAGCAGCAGATAACGAAGCAAGCAATAAGCGACTGGTAGGGGGAGTTCTGTATCGTTTTGAATCGGACTAGATGGAATCATACGAGAACAAAGATTTTGATTCGACTAGAATAACTTCCCTAAAATTCTTCATTTAATCGCACGGTTTTCATCTATAAGATAGTGACACGGTGCAAATGTGCCATTAGCACGTTTACAAAAGACTGATCAATGTTCTCTTGAAAACCAAAAAACAAGGTAAATAGAAACTGCACAGGTATACGTGCACATAGGTTGAATAAAACGTAGTCAACGATGATATGCACTTGCTTGATCGCTAGTGTCGGGGTTGAATACAACTCCGTCCATAGACCCATTATCCCACCATTTGGCGCCGGATGATCCGACGTGCTCGTAGTTAGCGTATTTCTCTTTCTTGGGTAAGCCTAGTTTTCATTGTATTGATCGAGACAGCGTCCTTCGGCCTCCACCGATTGGCGTACAATTATGCGACTGTCTACATGTACAACCTCCTATATTGACTGAGTATATCTCGGGCGAGTGGAACCAAGAAATTGCTAGCGTTTTTATACTTTTGCATGCAGCTCCACGCGCTCCATACGCCACGTTCTTTGTCATTAGCACTACAGCCGCCGCCATACTGCACGGCGCCATGTACCTTGGCCAGTGTACCGTGGCGTCGAAAGAAAATGACTTCACTTATCGAGTACTATCAGGGTCTCTCATTGATCGACTGGCTGCTCTGCTGTCACCATCTGTATCCTTGTAGTGCTTTTGGCCGATATATTGTATTTCGACCGCAGTGATACTATGTGAAAATTGTGCTGAACATATGCGTGCTAATAAGGTCGTGGCCACAGAAAAATTGCTTAGTTCCACCAAATCAGTTTGCAGTATGCAATGTAATAGGCGGCAAACGTGACAGACGACCTCGGATTTGTAGTTACGGTAGTACAACCTCGACAGCTGTGAAGTGCGACCACTCTTCGATAAACCCAGGCAATGCAAGGCATGAATTTCAAACTTGAGTCGCATAAAACGATATATATTTACTTCAGTAACAGCTTTACGCTCTAGCTAATGCGTTCAGCTTTAGATAACTTACTAAGCAACGGTTAGACGAATCACAGTAATTTTTTCGCAAATTTTAGTTTAGGATGAAATGCTTCAGCACTAGTATACAACAATTACCTGTAGTCTGCAAGAGTCTGTCCGGGGGCGCTATGATTTCCAATAACCTGCCTTAGCTTCCACTAACTTGCGACACATTAGAGTATAAACTAAGCCTTTACTGATGAGCTACGTTAACTAATAATTGTTGTATAATGTTGTCAAGTAATATGTTAACTTTTCCGTGTGCGTAAACAGTCTCACCTTTGTAGTCACGCCGACATATCGAACATTTGAGACCAAATTAGCCCTGGCCCACAGCAGACCCCCACTCGCCCCTTCGCATGCATTAGCTTCGTTGGCTAGATGCACAACAATGTGCTCGTTCGAGGGTTGTTCCGGGGGTGTCGAGTGGCTAAGGGAATCATGGGCTTAGGCGGGACAATACTTTAGCTATCCATTCAGGTTGCTCGCTCAGTTAGCCAAATAGCAAGTTTATCTTTCAATCATGCGTTTATTATCACTATTGGGGCTTCGGCAAGCAGAGCAACTGCGAACGCACACGAATGTCACCACTGAACACGCGCACATCGGGAAACAGCCTCGTATACTACTGAACTGTAGCTTCTGGCTTACAGCTTCTGAAGACAATTGTAACACAGTTCAACAGCATTTTTGACATAGGAACGAAAAACTCTAATAGCTCAAACCATTTATATAGGCACTGATATGTACGTTGCTTGTTTCAACTCGTGCGCACTCGGAGAGTAAGGAATCAACACTTGAGTTTACTCCACTGCGACCAAGGTCGGAAATAAAGTGAAACAGGTTTCGAGCATTCGTTTTTACCATTGGCTTCATGATTGTCTGCCACCTATTCTTCAATCAGTAAGAGCAGTAGCTACACGTTCGTGGAATTTATTTTTCGCGACTTCAGTTTACTCGAGGTGAATCGCAGTTGACAGTATTTGACCGACAACGTACGGGTACAATTACGTATTTAGGCCCGGCCTAAATTTCAAACTTGGTCGGCTATTCTGTACACACTAGGGCATACACGCCGTTTTGGGGTCCGAAACGAAAGTCGAAGTTGTAACTCGTCTGAGCAAGGTCAAGTAGAGAAACACGGTGTGCTTTTAGTGAAGCAAAGAATGTAAGAGTGGAACTCATGCAATATGTATGTCCAGCGTTTACATTAGCGATAAACTAAGGAAAATCAACCTAAAGGTAGAATGACAGCTACTTCTAAAATATCTATTGTTAAGCAACAATGTCGTACGAAGTATATGTAAGCTAGTAAATGAAGCTCTACTGAGTTGTTTTCTAATCGGTCCCTATAAAAATGAATCAGTATCTATCTATACTGATTCGATGTAGTCTATGCTTTTTCGATCTATCGCGTACGTTGCGTCGATGACAGCAACCGCAAAAGCACAACCTTAAATGACAAATCTGGCACTGCCTCATAACAATTCTGGTATTCACATCGCGCATGCGATCCTCCGCTGGTCATGGTCGCTGTAATACATTAGCGAAGCTAAAGTCTGAAGCTAAAGGTTGATCTGGCGAAATAGTAGGGCTACCGTCAGGTAATATTTAGCTCTATAGAATTTAAAAAAGAAACTAGGCTTTTAAGTATGAAAACTTCGACTTATTGTAAATCAAGTACTCCATAAACTGTTTCTTATCCGCTTTTTCAGTATGAACCCATTGTTTACAATTGCAAACCGTAAACTTACAGTTGTTTTTTCTTTTCTGTATAGATAAACCCAGTTCGAACCCAGAATTCGAGGAATGGCTAGTACCTAGCATTTCCTTCTGGATACTTGTTTGCCTTGATGAGCTCACGTGTATACATTCCAACTCTCTATGTGTAGCAAGTAGAGTCCTTGTTATACGAGCAATGTTCCAAGATTCATTCAGGTCTGATGGATTGGTGCCTATGACTATATGCTAGACCGTTCAGTCTATAAGCGAGAGAACTGCCCCGTTCTTAATGAAATTATCATCGTGGCCAATACGGGTACGAGACCATACAGCCTATACGAAAGCGGCCAACCGAATGGCATCCGCATTCCTCAATAATTGTCTACAGCAAAGGTAGGCCATTGGCGGCAGCCCTGGAGATCACTAAATTGGCATATAGTATAGGGCAAACACTTCTTTCCATACCAAGGGTACCGTTGTATTGTACACTGGTCAATTCAGTCTATGCCCTCTCTCAAGGGTTTCATGCCAATCAGAGTTTCTGCAAGAGAGGAAAGCAGCTAACGCGTTGAGCTAGCACCGTTATAACTGCAAGTATACGCCATAGTTGCCAATTACCAAGAATATCAGATGCAGACTGCGAACTTTTCTCGTGACTACTAACTCCAATCTTTTATTTTCTATTTCCATCACTATCCATAAACCAACTAGTGGAAATATTATTTAGTTTGCTATGCGAACTACTCTGCGCCATAGTGGAAATTAAAAAAAGTGGACATTTGCTGCCTTAGCGCATAGTCGTGATAAGCTACCAGCACGCAAATTCATCGAATACGTTTGAGTTATAGTTTGGCGCTAAGGAAAAGAATGTTCGTATAATGGTCTTCTGACAATCGATATTGTACCAAGTAATTTTCAAAAAAGGGCGCGAATGGTAAGAAACTAGCTAAGCGCTTCGTACTGCGTGCGTGCCAA
Source organism: Varroa jacobsoni (assembly GCF_002532875.2). Lineage (NCBI taxonomy): Eukaryota > Metazoa > Arthropoda > Arachnida > Mesostigmata > Varroidae > Varroa > Varroa jacobsoni. The sequence continues at coordinate 34,511 of NW_019214349.1, read as the reverse complement.
GCCTATAGCTGTTTTGGACGTGTGCCTGTCAACATGCTGTTTGGTATTTTACCGCGATACAATGCCCTGAGCAAAATCAAGGACACCGTATAGTGGCATGTATCTGTTGGCAAGCGTATCATGATTTATAGCTGAATAATCCTTTGGTTAATTAAGAAATAACATTCAGCCAGAGGCAAGATTAATAGTTGCCTCAAAAATAACGTATGTACCTGTTAGGTATCAAGAAACGAAGTTTTGTTAGAAGTAAGATTTTGTCACAAAACCAACAACAAACACCAAAATATGTTATTTATCTTTCTACTGATCAACAACCTGCACTGTTTTTTAACACACAGTGCTCTTATCCTATTCACTTAATCCAATTGGTCAGACGATCATCATTCATTAGAAAACTGTTTAGATAACTACGAAACTAAAGTTCACATTTGAGTTGGACGATTTCATTGACTATCATTGTGAACTATGTGTAGAAAGCGGTATTTCGTTGTTTTATACTAACCTCTAGTATGTTCATTTGACGTTGACGGCAACATGCCCTGGGTAGCTCCTTGTGTTGTTAACTGAGGCTGTTGTTGTTGTTGCTGCTGCTGTTTAGGTGAAGCGGATCCGCCCTGTGCCGACATCGTTCCCCGCAACGGGGGAGAAGCTGGCTGAAAATTCGACACAAGACTGAACTCTCCAGAAACGTCGAGCACGGCAGATTCTTCGAGAACATGCAACATTCGCGCACGATCATCCGACATTTCCTGGACCCTATACTTGTCGCTTCCCCAATCCTAAACAATAAGAGAATACGGCAATTCTTATAATATGGTCATACATGCGTTAGTCTTAAAACCTAGGTTAAATATAAAAGTATTTCTCCTAACTGGGCCCTTCCTTGTCATCGACAACACTTGTTTGCTAAGTTCTACTGTTTAACATCATTTAAAGCGAGTGATTGCCCTACGATGCTATTGCTTTGGCATGGGCTATAATATAACAAGCTTAGTGATATGCACAGATTCGTCATAGCGAACACGCATATGCGCATCCATCCAAAACATGATAAAGCAACACGCAGGATATGACCGCCGATGGTTCTTTCCACATGGTGAAAATAGAAGACATAAAACGAGAAAACATGGTATTCTACTTAAAGGTACACATATGCACCCGTTTATTGGTTTGCTTGAATATAAACATTTGTACTCCATTGTAATCCCTCTGAGTACCACCTAAAAGCATTCTCACTATAAGCTCGTCATCGTAATTATTTATATATATATATATATATTGTAAATATTTTGTTGCTGAGGAAAAATGCTTCAGCAGTCCGTTATTTGACCGTTTTCTATTTCTAATGTGAATTCAATAACGACGCAAACGTCAGCGTAGTAACACGATTCAGTCAAAAAGCATAGAAAAACGTAAGGATGAGTTCGATTTTGCAATGAAGCCAACGCAAATAGCCGCTTTAGCTAGAAGATTACGCGAGCTAGCTTGAGTAAACAATAAGGGTCGTTCTTCAGACGAACGTGCCCCTATGTAAGTGCATAGTAGAATATGTCACCCGTCCTTATTAGACGTTGGATTGATCTTCTTACCCTCGCTATATATATATATATATATATATAGCCCTTGAGCGTGGGCGGGCCAAAGCAGTATCAAGATTCTTATTATACTAAGATTATTTCCAATTGTAGCGTTTCCGTTATAGCAGCATTTTTTAGGCACCCTTGAATGTACTTTGAGAGTCTGTGCTAACGATGTGACGCATTTGTTTCGGACGGGCAATGTCCAAATTTCTTGTTAGTTGCTTTTAGAACAGTTCTCTGAATTTTCAGACGCTTGTCAACTACAAGCTTCATAGCGATTCCTTATTATTGTTTCGCTAAATAGGTTCACATACGATTTCAAAAGAATATCGAAGAGCAAATACCACTGTAATACTATGATAGTTTTTTTTCTCAAGTAATCTACGACAGCAGTAAAAACTCCTTTCATTCACAAAAAATGCCTTACAGTCTATCATGATTTGACTTTCTTCACTTCCTCATGTAAATTCCGAAGCAATGTCAATATATAATCTACTCGTGTTCTAGCGCGAACGGGCATCGTGGCCTGTGGCGTACTGCGCCTCGCAGCTCGGCCTCTATAGTTTTAGTTGTCTTACGTGTACGCCCTTTGATACCCTATTTTTGTGCCTCCCCGTTTTTTCATCGCACTAATCGTCGTCATATTAGTCACGATACTCAGCATTTATCAATATCATGAATCTACCTACCTTCCTTTGTTGTGCCTTTTCACCCACATATACTGGTCGGGGCGCGTTGACAACTGCCCAAAAAGCTAGCGATACGAACCCAGAGCAGGTCGCATTAATATGATGGTAGGCGTCGAAAAAAATGATAAAATCAGTAGTACTAACCTGGGAGGCAATAAGAACAAGAGTAAATAATCTCCGACCGCGTCATATTCCCTCTCAGGCTCGAATAACCCTACTACAGGCATTAAATGAATATGTACTCGATCGCCTGTAGGGATCAACCATCACAACAAGAATCCAACTAATTATCGAGAGCATCACTGGGGATGAGGCCCGTAATGGCGGCGTCAACTTTGGCTACCGTTATAGCTATTCCTATGCCGCTGCCAGTTCACTTGTGCGCGCTGCTGATAAAACTGACCATGGGGAGATATGGGAAAGGGCGTAAAAGACTGTCAGGCCAGACATCCTGGACAAAATAAATAGAACGAAGCCCAACAACAGGACCAGCAGCGGCATCCGTCGGTAATTGAATAAGGGAAACACGACGTGAATGTGCGCACGAATAGCAGCAGTAAGGCCTGCGGCAGAGTCAGCAGAAGCGATGTTCCTTTGCCGCCGGGTTAACTACTACGAGTTGAGAATTAAACCGATCAACAATGACGAGGAAAAGCGCTAGCTGGAACGGAGGCCAATACTGTGCGTCAGGCCTTTGTTGCAGTCAAGACTGAACCGATAAGCTGGAATATGTGCCAGCGAGGCGTAGAAGGAGAAAAAATGAGGCTTTAAGTTGAACACAGTTTAGGCCTGTTCGATAGGGCCCGACTATTACGGTCACCTGCTCATCGTAAATCAGCGAGGAAGCGTCGTAGCTTTGTTTGTAGATCAAATATTGTCACAAAAAAAAAGACACGTAAACTGGCCAAGCAACAGGTGAAACCAGCCTAAATGGCTATAGCTGAAAATGCAGTGAAGTACCTATTAGAAACCGAATGAACAGAAAAGAAAATGTCGCGCTCGCATCAGTTCCATATGTATTATATAGCTTAAATGACGCCAAACAAACGGAGAACAAAAATTAACCTTATATAGGCACCTGCAGGCCTGGCCGTGATAAAAAGGTAGACCATAAAAATAGCTTCGTTGGTGGGGTTCGTCGAGGGTGTTCGGTCATACTCAAATCCGAACATTACACAACTACCGCAATGACGCTATCTCGTGTATCTATAATGACGATCCTTTATCGATCTGCTGAAATCAATTCTGTACTGTCTATTCGTCTGAATTAACGAATCAGATGACCAATGCCTCCACTCTAGACGCATATAATTACAATTGCGTCTAGCATTCCATCTCACACTGGTTTACAGTAAAGATACGCCAGATTAGCGAATGCAATAATGTAACGTCCTTTTTTTGCGCCTTAATTTCCACCAGCGAGGGTGCATTGAACTAACAATTCCAACACGATAATAATATTTAGACTTCGAACTGCTACTACTATGTGTAGTTTTATCAGCTCAATTTTTTAGTATTTAGTAAAAAGAAAGAAATTGAATGAATTTTTCTCAGCTTAGAGAGAATGTTCCAAAACACTTTTCGGAAAAGGTCCAGGCTCAAATGTTATATTTTCACAATCCGAGATATGCAATCGCACGCGCTCCCTGCAAGTCCGTACAAGAAACGCAACTGACAACAAAATTTCATAGCAAAGTGGATCTGAAGAAGTCAAATCTAGCAATCTCGTGAACAAGGCCAATAAGGCTGACAATATAAAACGACTATAGCTAGTATGACATCACGGCGCTGCAGCAGTATCATGGTAAAATTATGATCCATAAAAATGAGATTACATGTATATATTTCTTGCGAATGTCAACTAAAAAGAATCATTGTTAGTAGAAGGAGCTAATGCTCAGCTTTGTGAAACGGAATGGAATGGTGGATGGGGTCAAGCGAGCGGATTTTAACTGAGAAAAAAGGTGAAGCACAAGGGACAAGCATAATGCACCACAGTCAGCGTCATCATATGCGGAACCACGTTCAGCCTGACTTATATTGATTATAACGATCATTACATTGAATTAAAGGCTTTCCTTATACCTTTGGCCAGTGCTGGCAGGGCTATAACCTAACTGTTCGCGAAATTCTTACAGTATAACTAGGTTTCAATCTTTGTTGACAGAACACACAGGGTACGGAGTCTTCTTTCCTTTTTTCAGACACAGACAAATAAAGGTAAACAAGCAAAGCTGTATGTAGTAACGGTATGTTACTCAAAACCGATTCGTCCGAAAATGTGTGTTGTTTTTCCGAATGCCAATAGCTCTGAAAGGCAAAGATTGCACGATCCACGTATTAACAGGTTACTCCTGCAAATAGAGTCTTTTAAACTGCTAATCCAATTTTGTTTGTATCTGTTATTTACAACAGCCACAGTCGCTGGTACATACACTTTTTGTGTAGCTAGGTTTGTTCAAAATTCGAAATTAGTATATTATGCAGCTCAAATACATGCTAGCTCATACGCATATATCGAACTGTCGTGCACTTACTTATGACTGACTACATAAACCAACTGAACAACTTATTGGTTTTATAAGGCTGACGTTGATAAAATACTCATTCATATCCAGCTAGACCTGACAATTTTTCCGTTGCAAACGGGTACATTGCACGACGACCTTATGTTTGTTTACTTTACAAAGTTATAGAATAACTTTGTAATAATTTTCCGTCCTCATAGAATAAGGACGAACAATTTTAGAGCACGGCCAGCATTTAGCGAAGCACTAGGCCTTATCAGTGGATGCATGCGAATAGGAAGCGCTAGTTTCAAATATCATCGATTGGCTTCAAGTATACCCTTTTATGCACTGACGCAGAAATTTCCAGCGACGCTTTTTGGGGGAAGCTTTCGATTTTCCTGTAAAGATTCTTTAAAAGCGCTCTAAAATTCGGAGGGCTCAAAGTCGCAAACACAATGCATCGAGTTACTAACCTAAATTGCATTAAAAGTTTGCTATACGTGATCACGTACTTTTTATAATCAGTTGTTAAATATCCAGTTATATATATCGGTCAAATGCTCGTAAGCACTATTACTATGAATGCTTTCGTTTTCCAGCACCGATATTCAGTTTTTAGCCCAACACAAACACGAAACAATGTTGAGTTCTTACATTGAGATATGTATGCATGTTTTGTTAGTTGAAATTCAGATTAGCTCACTTGTACCAAAGAAACTGTTATATGCTTTTGCCGAAATCAAGCAAAGCAACTGTTGTTGCAGATCTAATAGCCCAGCTCGGTCTGGTCTCGTAGACAACACACAGTTTTATCGACCAACTCCTTATAATAAGGAAATATACCTGTTCAACGAACAAAAATATTGCCCACAGTTAGTATTTTCGTGTACTAGCTCAGCCAAGCACTCGTCAGAGTACTGCTGCTACCGGCTGTAACACCTAATTTTCGTATGCTGTTATCATCATAAGCTCTCCTTTACAACTCTGTCTGCCTGACTAATACCCCGGATATCAACAAAGCTGTGACTCCCGTACCTCTTTCCTACTAGTTCTTGTACCAGTTTTGTTTACAACTTCTTCCGTCAGCTACACGCTTCATCCGTATTTCGTGAGCTTTGTCAGGGCTTTTCATTGAAATCTCCATATTGATTGAGCGAAGATAATATGGTATACTTCCCTTGAACTCGATATTGCTGGACAGATGTACAGATGCTGTATTGTCATGCGACTTACGAACCACTAGGCTAGAGGTGATTACAACTAAAACTCTTCAGATGGGTCAGTTGGTGGAATTCCCGCAGGAATTACTCAAAACCGCTTTCGGGAACAACATTGTAATCTCGTTATCACAGTATTTAGCATGGATGTATATATATATAT
>NW_019214349.1:0-28252 GCF_002532875.2 Varroa jacobsoni | reverse complement strand
GATGTTTTATCCGTACTCCTTTATTGCTGTGTCTATTGCTCTGACTGACGAGTGAATCGGAGCCCAATGTTATCACGCAGCTCAGACATTTGGTTCTGCCAGACCAAGCACTCCGCCACACACAAAAGGTCACCAAGGTTATCACTGTGAAGGCCAAGAAAGTTATTTGTTGAACTACATGAGTAGCACAGCATTACGGACGCTTGTCATAACGGTGTAACGTACGTATCCATCTAATTCTATATATATATACACATACATATGGACATGCAGTAGATCATTGCTTTATGCATATTAGCATACTGCACTATCTATGAATTGAAGGCGCCAGTGTCAATTATATTTTTTTTGCTAACTAATAGAACAGCATTTCGTATCAGACAAATCAAAACAGTATCCCCTTTTTGGATCGTTCCGATCGTGCTTGCGAACCAACACGACGAAGGGATTCCTTTCGCAGTTTAAGAGCGATCCCGCGATTCAAACGACGAGCAAAATCGGAGACTGTACTAACAAAGAAACTAACTAAAAAAAATTATAAATTAAAAAAAACGAACAAATATATTTTTTCTTTGAGTAGAAATTCTCAAATCGACTAGGTCGGTTGCTTGCTTTGCCAGTATCGCATGTTCCACGAGACTAGATTTAAATTGTTCTTGATGTTTATATCGTTATCTTGTTGCTAGACGAATCGTTAGATCGAATACAAAATAGATATTTAGTTGTCCTTTCAACTTCTAAGTGAGAGTCTTTTGAGTTTCATGTCCAAAACCACCGCATGAGATGGTTCTGTTAATGCCCAGCGAAGCTTGTGCCTACCAAAAACTTTGAAAATAATAAGTCCTATATTTTCAGTCTGAAGGGTTCCAACACTTCTTGTTTCTTAGTATTGTATATGTTCCTATTTGTATTTGTATTGCCTATCCGCGTTCAAGTACCAGACCTCAACATTGTGTGAATCGTTGATATTACATTTTAACTGAACTAGTCGTTGCGTCACGCAAACGACCACCTTAATCTTGAAGTTTTATAAAGATTTTGTGAATAGTTTACTTCATCATCAAATTAGGACGCTCGGACAGTAATTATTTAACTTATCTTACGCTTTCTACTATATATACATATACAAAGGGGTTCCTTCTCTCTGTATCCCTCTGAGTGAAGTTACTCTAACATTATCAATGTTCTTCACTTTGCTAAGGGCTCTCTCTACATCCCTTGTCAACTGAGCATGTTGCTGAGAAGCCTGAACCTGCTGGCAGCGAACTACAGCAATTTCATCTTTTGTCACGGCGATGAAGAGAATTCGACCGCGTCATCTAGGTACTGTGACGTCCCAACGAGAACGTTACACTATCTAGAGCTTGCTGGGTTGTATTAAGCAGGCACTATACAAATAGGGTAACTTCACGCTAAAAATTTTATACTTCCATACACTCAGAACCTAAAGGTACATGGATCTTGCTACATGTAAATTAAATATTTTCGGTGGTGCTACAGATAGTGAGTACCATACTGCTACCCTCGGTCATAAAACGGATGCGTATATAGTATACCGCGTACTGTCTTATCTTAGGTCCATATTTGACTAAGCTCAATCTTATTTCTGCTTCATTGAGAGTAGTTATTCGCCCGTCGTAGTTTCGCACATCTGTTTGCTTGAAAAAGGCACCCAAGCCTTTCAAATAGAAAACGCTTGTTTTCTGACAACTTTGATCAAAAATCTGCCATTCTGCTGTTCCCTTTAGCACTGCTTCGCATGAGGAACTACAATACTAAACACTAAATACGAAACTACTAAATAAATTTTGACACTCAACTCAGATTCGAATCTGTTCTAACAGCTCTGGATTATTCATAGACACTAGAATAATAAAGGCCAGGGCTGCAGACGTTAAAGGGCTTGATTAGCGGTACTTCGTATTGCTTAAGAAAGATATATTTGTACAACAATCAGTGTTAAAAAAAACTGTCGAATAAAAATATGCTAAATTTGACAACAAAACAAAATGCAGCATGGTAAACTTGACCGCAACGTTTCATTTTACTGCAGCATCGCAGTGCATCAAGTAACGAAAGTTGACTGTGGTATCCGGTTTCTGATCCAATTGACTTGCTTAATATAAAAAGCCTGGTAATTAATGAGAAGCTACCTTATAAGCGGTTCCTACTCTTGCTAATGCTAGTTGATGCTTAGAATTACCACATTACGGCAGATTACACTGTTACTACCGTTTGTTTCACCTGAATTCATTATCTGTTTTTTCAAGCCGATTCAATTTACAGAAGAACAGGAGAGCAGTTAAGCGAAGCGGCCGGAGGACTGCCGCCAATGTGAAATGTTTTATTGGATATAATGATGCACCTTGTACATCTTTCTACTGTCTAAACCACTGGGTTAATGAAAGAATTAAGAACAAGAATTTGACTTTATACTAACAGGAAATGCCATTGCGGTCCAATTCCTAGCTACAATCTTCGTATGAATTCAATACACTTGTGGCGCAGTTCTTCCAGTCGTTTAAACAACTTTTGAAGTTCCTAGCGAATTTCTGTTTTGTTCTTGGCTTTTCTCAACTATCTTTAAACCTTCACCGTTGAGGTGTTTTTTAAACTTTGGGAAAAAAGCCCGGAAAACACGAAGGCAAGGCTAGGCCTAGTGCATACCGCGATTGAGGCAACACCGACCGCAGGCACACCATTGCACTGAAGACGCGCAACTTAGCCCATCAATATCCAGACCTAATTTAAGCGGTAGCATTACGCAAATTTTTTCTTTAATGCGAGTAGAATTACTCAGTACGAATTTATAATACATGAATCTCCGATATAGCGGAAAAGACCGATGAAAAAGAACTTGCTTTTTTGGTTGGACCCTGCAGCCTTCAAAATGACACTCAGACGATTGCGCCTTTGTCCTCATGCCGTATTTGTACAGCCACGTCTCGGCACCTGTGGCGATGCGTTACAGCGTATTTGGCTTCTCTTTAAGAACGGTCAAATTCTTCTGAGACTGTGGTTAACCCGTTTGGATTTACTCAAAATTCAAGTAATCCAAAATTCATTAAGTCTTTGCCATGAAATTTCCCGCTTTGTGAAAGTTATCCGAAATGACTCAAATAAAACATCTACCTTTTCCTTAATTTCCTAAGGACAATTTGGGAACCTCCTACAATAGCTGCTTTGCATCTTCCACGTTTTCGTTCGAATCCACTGTGACAGGGCCTTCCCGATAAAAGTTTTTTTCAAGGCTCTCTCGCCCCTTGCAAAACCGATATCACCACTTGTAACTCGGCATTGATTAGCCTACAAAAGCCTTTAGCTTGACTAATGAGCACTTTATTTCGTTCGAACGCAAAACATGATATCCCTTAGGATCGCATTTTGAGTTTTTAAAAATAAAACACGGTGAAGAGACATTGACTTTAAAATATCTACAAATCACACAAGTCATACACGAAAAAAGTTGGGCGTCTTATTAACACATTTTTCACCTAAAACCTACCTCATAAGTAGCAATATGATAGATTGATAATTATAATAATAATAATAGTCAAGCTCAAGATTAAATTTAAGCTCCCAAATGTCTCTAACTCTACCTGAGATTGAAGGAAATTCACCTGTACCGCACGCCACCATCAATATTCCCCAGTATCCTGAATGGTCCGTTTCAATCCAACATATTTCTTTGTCAAGATAGTTAATGCACAATATTTCATATGAAGGAGCCGTTTAACAATAACTAAGGTTTAAGCAAGCTTCAATGAAGAGATCGCCATTTGGCTAATATTTATCGAACCGGATGGCACCTGTTTACTTCTTTAGAATTAGTTTTCCTTAATAACCAAAGGATATTGAGCAAAAACAAGCGGTCTATAATTGGATTGAGTAAATTACAAAAGTTATATGGCTAGTATATCATATAAAACTGCAAAAACCTGTAGGCGAGCCCAAATTCCCCAATAAAGCAGCACAAGTAGCTCAGACAAGTCAAAACAAGAGCAAACAGATAGCTAACTTTATTCTGAGCAGAGCAACTGGCATACAGCATGTATATATATATATATATATATATATATATATATAGATTGTAGTACGTCAACGTCAATAATTATCGATCTACTTGCACAACTGACAGTCCATGAACATCGAAACTAGATAAAAGGTATAAGCCAGGAGCCTGGTAAGATGCGCAAGCTTGATATGAAATTCGCGTTGAGCAGATATCGCTTTACAATGAAAGGACGTCCATGATGTTGACGCCAGCTTATATTGTTTTAGCCTGTCTCCATCCAAGGGAAACAGGACAGTTCAGGGAACCTCTTGTTTCGTTATAAAAAATGAATAAATAATTTGCTCTTATCGGAAGTGCTCATCTGCATGCATAATAAAGGTTAAACAAAAATTCACAGGGGGAGGAACTTTATACAAATGCGCAATTTATTGACTTTTTTCACAACGTCAATAGATAACCACAATATGTCCTTTAGAAATCATCGCTGGCATCAAACTTCCATTACTTGATATCTACTATGCTGAAAGGAGTCAATTAAGCACTTCTAAACTAACGACTTATTAAAATTGCTAGGTTGTCGTAGATGATTATGTTCCTTACCAAAATTAGTAAAAAAACAGTAGCGTAGCATGCTACAGCTGTCCAAATATTCGCATCACAGAGTGAACGTACGCCATTAGGAGTGCTCTAATTATCTAAGGTTAAGAATATTTTTTTTCCGTATATCTAGTTCTTAGGTGTTGAGATATTATATGGGCCACTTTCTAAACTGTCAAATAAATTGTGGACTACTTTCAAAAATATAAATTAAATTAACAGATGTGGATTTATATAATAGTCCTACTACAAGTTAAGTCATTCTATGCCAAAAGTATGCACAGCAATTATTAATTAACAATCAAAATATCACCAACAATATTTGTTCCAATCAAAGATTACGTACCGTCAGAGGACTTCGGGCGGTCCGGCGGTCATCCCGTGATCTTCGCGCTTCAAGTCGGCTAAGCAGCGTGATATGGACCACTTGCAGAACGGAGATTACCAACACGAGAATGACAACCAAAGCGCGCCACAGCTGCGGAGCTGAACAGGCCAGACAACGAGCTTTAAGTCGCATTTCGTCGATTTTGTTTTCTACTGTGTTTCCCGCTTCTAACGGTGTCTGATTTTAGTTATCACTGTTACCGCCACAGGCCCAATCGAAACAACCGCTCTGCCTAGTTTCTACCGGTTACCCCACTTCTCTGGTGGACGTCGATCGGCGATATCGAATCGCGCGCCAGCGGCAGCCACACGTTACGAGTGTCATAGAAGTAGTCACCCACCACTTCGGCGCGTCCGATACTTCCGTATTGAATCCTTCATTAAATACTGACTAGACGGCTCAACGCGTCCGGGAAGGTGAGATTGATTATCCTAAACGCATGCGTCCTTCACTTTTCTTTATCGACATCATATGTACATCCTTTCGATTAGGTCAAGACATTACAACATATCCTTCGCTAGAATCAGCATCCGTCGACTTACATCCTCGAAAGCACATTAGCCTTACCATTATCCAACATCACCGAAACATAAAACACTGTCACCCACTAAGGCTACCAACTAAGTTTGCAGCACCACATTATGCATTGGCACATAATTCCTTAACACTCTTCGTTGCAGAAGTCGGTTGCTCTTGACTACCGTCTTACACTTTTCGATTCAGCTTGACCGGATTACCTTCTTTATCGTCTGGCTTTTTACTAAAACTGCCGGTGGGTCCATGATGATCCAGTTTACCTTCTGCGAGTTTTCTGACAGCAGTTTTACTGTGCTACGAACCGCCAAGTATAGCCCATGAAATACGATATTACTCTATCAAAACCAGCATAACATGATTCTCGACTAACCTACGTAGAATAGAACCAGCTTGGACCTCAATGATCGACAATTTCTTGAACGTTGTCACGTTGCGGGAAGAGACGTGCACACTCTGGAGTCATTAACTGAAGCGTTCTAGTGCTCTGCGCTAGTCGCAGGCGACTCTCCGAGTCGCGAACCTCCCCCCCCCCCGGGAGAGAGGGTACCGGTGCGAGGAGGCAGCGCCGAGCGCGGGGCTAGTCACAACGGAACTGGCGCCGCCACAGTAGTCCACGGAATCGACATCAAAAGAGCTGCTAGCAGTAGTAATTGTGGTGCACTAAGACAGCTGTTCTAGCCACGGTCGGCGCGTTAAGGCATCCGTACCCGTTTTTGATTCCGTTCACATGTCCGCCTGTCACACTGCTTGCAGCTTGTGGACGACAGTTGCCAAACAGAAGACTACGAAAATCACGTGTATAAGACACGTAGAACGGCGCTTACCATCAAGCTACATTCGCGCACTGCAAGACATTACAAATAAGAAGCCGTCGCGCCTGTCGCTGGTGGCGGTTGATGTTGTTTGTTCGAGGGCCAGTTGACAGCAAGGAAAGGGGAACGCTGTTAATCCGCGGAATCTACTGGAAAGTACGGATTTTTTGAAGATTTCCTGATAATGAATCAAAACAAAAAGTACAATCATTGACGTATCATTTTATGAACTCAATATTATTAGTATTTATCTCTGTAGGCGTGCTAGGGAATTAGAACGTTAATTATAGATGTTATATGACTAACCTTTGTCCAATGTCTTTTAGAGCATTCTGTCGAATAAAACATTGTTTTTGAATGTAAGAATGTAACCATGACGTGTGGTTAGGCGTCCATCTATACCTGAGATATTCGTAATTTCTATAGCGAAGTAATGTGCGCAAGTGTATAGATCATTAGTGTGATAGCCAGGGTGTGGGTTGCACTATATTGTTGCAAAGGTGAGACCGAAACAGTGTTCCAGTTATGTTCTGAGTGGGCAACGCTACTTCTTCTAGAATTTTTTAACAGATCTGTTCGTTCGCGCATATAAACATGGTCAACATCTGTTCACACTCTTTTTTTTTGCTATGGTTATTAATAAAAATGCGATAGCAATAAATGGCAGCGTCATTCAGTTTTCTGTCCCTGAGAAAACCCAAAGAAGTGAACGTAAGTAGACCTGTTACTAAGATGTAGAAACCTTTGGAAACAAGCGTAAATTAATATACGTAAGTTACTCAAATTTAACTTACAAATAGTTTGAACGCCAGGTCATTGCGGACAACAACTCATGAAGGTGATATTCATCTAACACCTAGTCTAAAGACGGTTATCAAACTTAGCCACTGCTTCAGTTGTTTCACTCTGTTATGCTCTATTAAAAAAAAACACTATATAGCTACGGCTGCCTATATAACCTCGCTTTAAAATAAAGTCGTCACTATATGCGTATTCGAACAGGATGGTGGATAAATCACTAACGCAATTTTCAAATCCTTTCTGAAAAAAAGAATCTCGATCGTCTATATATAATAGTCATTTGAAAGTCAATGTTGAGTTCATGATAGAGTGTGCTTTAGTTAAAAGTGTAAAAAAAAACTTCAATCAAAACTTGCGTTGTAACTAACAACTGTTCAAAGATACGATAGACTGTCGATGCACTCAAAGAACGGTAGACGAAAGCATGTATTCTGAAGCGTTTTACGGCTTTTTCGGCATTTTTACAGTAACTTAGTTAGTAATTAGTTTCATATAAATCTGCAAGACTTTCTGCATCATCGGTTTTAAAATAGAAAAAAAATTGCTCTGGCAGTCCATCAATGGCTTTTCATTTTATAAACTAGAAAAATTATATATATATATATATATATATATATATATATAAAGAGAGAGAGAGAGAGAGAGAGAGTATGGAGTTCAGCCTCATTCACAAATTCAAACGACTGGATGGGTATCATCCATTTGAAGTAATTGTTTCACGGTTTTAATTTACATGCTGATATCAAAAATTTCTTATGACTCTAATATAACTAATAATGAATATAGCCATTGCTATGATGTAAGTCGGGGAGTTTTTTTTTTTATATACGTTAGATATTTCTTGTACCTCTTTTATGCAAGACTTATATGTGATACACTGCCTATTTATATTAGATCTATCCAGTTCCAGGAACTAATTACTTCGTAAATTAGTTATACTAAATCCGTAATCAAGATGAAAGTGTAAATACTGCGGCTGTTACTTCTTTCTGTGACATGGCCTTAATCGGTCACAATTTACTATAACCTATATATTAGAACGCCGTGTTCAGTTTAAGAGTCATCATAAGAACGTTTGTATCTGACTTGTTGACACTCTTTAACCAGTGGTAAAGACAGCTGTAATTATCATGAGTCGTGAGAGTGCTTCTTGATTAGATTGTTCGGAGCACTTGATTCGTATATTTAAGTAGTCACGAATTCATTCCTTAATACTATTCTCAGCAGGCTAAAACTGACGTCTACAGCCATAAATCAATTCAGGGATTTGAAAGTCTGCTCCGAGCTATCTTATTTACACACATATAAAGCATCAAGGACTGAATGAAACGTTTTGTATATATATATATATATATTGTGTTTAACGGCTCACCTCGTCGTGATGACGTAATGACGTAGGACATTGTTTTCAGATGCGTCTCTACCTTGTTGCGGTGTTTTGCGTCAGCACATTGATTGCAGTCGTTTCCGCAAGCGATGATCTCTACGATATACTTGGCGTGAAGAGGACCGCAAGCCAGAAAGATATCAAGCGAGCATTTCGCAAACTTGCAATCAAGTACCATCCCGACAAGAATAAAGTACGATCATAGAATTACTTTTACTAGCACGCTGAAATCAACATTCGATGCAGTCAGTTTGTGCGAACTGGAATGGCGTCTTCAACCTAGCGTAACCTAGAGCGATTCGATAACTTCTGGAACCCCTGGAAAATGGTTTTAACCAGCTAAAGATAACTGTTGGTCTTTTATAGTTTCAACTGGCAATTCAGTTTGTCCCAATTAGAACCAAGCTATTCGACTTTTTATTTAAAACAAATAATGGATCGAGAGTATAAAACAATTAGTTAGCTATCTATATCTATTTCAATTACGAACATATTCGTGCGTAACACCTATATTGCGTACAAACGATTTAGTAAGCTGCCATAAGCTACGTAAATTTGTCACGTCGAACCCTCCTAG
The DNA here is from genome assembly GCF_002532875.2 of Varroa jacobsoni. NCBI lineage: Eukaryota > Metazoa > Arthropoda > Arachnida > Mesostigmata > Varroidae > Varroa > Varroa jacobsoni. The sequence goes on along the minus strand of NW_019214349.1, from coordinate 19,138 downwards.
CAAGAAATAAGAAACTAAAACACGTCTATCTCTCGTAAATTCGTGTGGTCTTATTTCCGGTGAGAGTTCTCTCTTTATTGAGATTCCTCTAACATAGCATTTTTCGTTGTTCGCTGTGTGGCGAGCGACGAACGTCCAGGCGATCGCGCTAGGAAAGACAGACAATTTATTGAACTTTAGGAATTCCAATTATAGGACCCCGTCCTGACCACTGTGCTTGATGCGTGTGTAGCCTGCACCTTTCACGTCTATCAGATCGAAAGCTCCTGCACCTTGATCTAGGAATTCGAGTAGGAATTTCTATTAATTCTGAGCTCAATATAGGCTTTTGCCCATGTTGAACTATACCTCTCAACTGTTTTATGACAAAGTAGTATTACTATGTTGCCGTAAAGCCCGATGATATACCGTATAATTTATATCCCGTATCTAGCAGTCCAGTTGATGTATTCAATGCACCAAGATACTATATTGATTATATATGAAAAATTCGGAGAGAATGGCAGCAATGTAAATATGGTTTAAAACAACAGAAGTAGATAAAGGATGTCACAATTTATCTGTTTACCTTCGGCAAGTGGACGAAAATCCTATGTGGTGTTCGTGTGACGCCATCGATAAGATTTTGCTTTCATGTGCAGGACAAGGGCGCTGAAGAGAAGTTTCAGAAGATTGCGCGTGCCTACGAGATACTATCGAACGAGGAGAAGCGAGCGAAATACGACCGGTATGTGACAGATTTTAGGTACGGCTAGAAAAGGAATTTTTTAAAATGATTCAAATCAAGCAGCTTGCAGTTAGGATAGGAAGAGACGAGATAGTAGATTTATTGTTACCAAAGGTAAACATTTTTGTAAAGTGTTTTTGTTTCGCTCATTGGCCACCGTTATTTTCTGTTCTAAGCTATTCTACTCCTTGAATTAATTTGCTCCGCTTATGCCTTCATATATTTACGGATAATTCCCTTTATTAAATATAATTGAAAATTATTATATTCGCATCTGATTTTGGTAGGGTTGGTTCAGTGGACGACTCCTCCAGTGATAATCCGGGAAGGGATGGATCCAGCGGTATGCACTTCAACTTCAATGAGTTCTTCCAACGGTTTGACGAGGCTAGGATGTTCCATGAAGGACGCAAAGATCCGCACCAACAACATTTTGATGGAGCACATCCTACAGAAGGTAAACGATTCAGGTAAATATTTTCGATTTACCATTAAAGCAAGTCGTGCTATCCTGTGTGACTGAGCGATAAGCCGATCTCGCTGTTTAAAATAATAAAAATTCGAACGCAAACACATGTGTTGGTGTTACAGCGTCTCCTTGTATTTGTTGTAAAGAAACTTGTAAAAAGTGTAAAAAAAAATCAAGGCGAAATAGAATTGTGGATAGTAAATAAATAAAAGTTGGCAGTATCTTCTCGAACAAACCGAATATGTGCGTATCAGATATTAGGCCAAGACCCAGTTCTTATGTATACTATTTTTCTATAGTATTGCAAATTTCCATACTGTGTCATAAAATTTCCACAATTCCGCTCTGCTTTGTATTGTCATGCGCCTTTATTTTGTTCAGCTTCTCGTTCGGCAACCTGAACTTGGATGATCTGTTCGGTGATGACGATGGCGAACATGAAAATGGAATGTTTAGTGAATTCTTTGGTGGAGGCGATTCGTTTTTCGGCAATATGGACCATATGCGCCAGGTCCATACGCAGCAGCGCTCGCAAAATTGTCGGACCGTTAGGAAACAACAAGGCAATACGATATCGACTTACACGACATGTTCATCAAATGTGGATCTTTAACGTTCCAGGATGCAGTCGGTAAACAGCGCGGAAAGGCGTACATAAGCACAACAACCAGTTAGCATAAATATGTATATTTGGGCTAACTAGGTTTTTGCGCTAATTAAATACTGAACATCGTTGTGATATGCCAATGAACAGTAATCCGTTTTTATAGCACAGCTGTGCCCATATAGAGAAAAGAAAAAAGGAAAGTGCGTATTTGTACATTAATAGTATGCACATCCGTCCGGAGAGTTACTGACCAGTGAACTACAGGCGACAGTATTTGTTAGTTCTAGATTTATGCGTGCTTAACCTAATAGTTTCAAACAGGCTCGAATGAATGACTAGCATATAGTTTTGACATAACGTGAGCAGCACAACTGGGCACAGAGTAGACGCTTAGCAGGCCTGGATCACTATAAGGGTATATATTTATGCGACGGCGTAGTCAAATGAATATGCGGTGCTCCAAGTATCAAATAAACGATTTAAGACGTTCGTAAAAATGTGCACACCTCAACACGACTTCAGAAGAACACGACCCAGGGATCGATGGTTAAACTAAATGAAAAACCCTACGAAGCTACGGGTAATATTCTAAAGCTATCGCTTTAGATAATGGGTTATCTAAAAAGTCATAGTGTAGCGGTCTGTTGTCGTTTGATGCAAAAAGTGTCGCTCGTTAAGTTGCCGCTATGTAAAAAATCGTCGGAACGTTGACAGAACTTGCAATTGTCTGTTCATGTTTCTCAATTGTGAGCTGTCATAGATAATATCGAAGGGCAGTGAAATGTTGTTCCGATTTATGCTATTCTATGTGTATGACTTTGGAAATACAAAATTGTTGTTTTATAAAACGAGCGCATCTCTACGCCCAATAGAAATGGGTTTGACTTCTCTCTGAAATAAAAAAAACAACAGACACATTTCTTCAGTAAAATCTTAAGTCAACAAACCGCATCTTTTCGGCTTAATTCGACTAATTCTAAAGAAATCACTGGAGGAGGAAAGGTGTTTTGTAACATGGAGTTGCTAACAAATAAGAATCGCTAATGTTTACTTTTCTGTTAAACGTTGAAACCTTTGTACTGTTATTAATTTGGGATGATGGTAGGCTTTGGTTTGTATGTCTTTCGTTCTATATGAGCCTATCTATCCATATGAAAAGGATCCAATACTTTGCGTAAAATATAGTAGCAGTATAAAGTTGAGATACAAGTATCACTCTTGGCTGTCTAAGTTGTCATGCTGACATACTGTAATCTACTAAAGGATAGTGTACTAGTTAACTGTTGCGTATAGTAAATCGGCAAATAAAGTGACGTTCAATATAAATGTGTTTTTAATGTTATTTTCGTTCCACATATGTGGCATGGACTAGTTAGCCAAACCAGCCGTAGCGTCACCCTCATTCAAGCTCGTGTTTAAGTAAATTATTTAAGCACGCGAGAGCTGCCTATAGGTTAAGATTACCATCAGTTTTAACGTACTAACCGGTAGTGAGACGGCCTATCAATTCCCCATTACTCTGTTGATTAATCAGCGGGAACCGGTGCATGTGGTAAATGTAAAGGTCTATGAGGAAGCGTTATACAAGCCAGCCTTCAATTTACGTATTGTATACAGATTTAATCATCGAAAATTTTCCTGGTGAGGTATGGATATAATAAAAACTACTTCGCTATATATTCACTCGTAATGTGCGTTTTTATCGATGTTCGAAATTATTCGGCGAAAATATATACCGAAGCTCCTCGATGTTTGCAGTAAGACTTTTCCGTGGCTAGACAAATGCAGTGAGCGCTTCATGTAGAATGCCTACGACAATGATCTGTGGCACCTCTCTTGAATAAGGAAACGTTCCCGAGGAAGCTCTTAAAGATCTGCTACCACTACCGTTAATCAGCTGCTTGAGGCGATCAACAATGGTTATCCGATCGCTTTTACCGCCAACAGTCAGATCATTCGCGCACAACCGTCGTCCGTACTGATTGTGCTCAACTAGTATAGTTAACGTACGCTGCCGTGATCGATTTGGGCACGCTGAAATATCATAGAGCTAATGAGGGTGATCTTACTAGTGACTCGCCGATCTCATTAAATGGTAGCACCTTTCGTGTGTGAGAATCTTTTATTCTTGTTGTAGAAATAGGCCTATTCCTTGGCACTATTTAATACTCTCGACAGTCTGGATTTTATCTATCTATCTATCTATCGCGCCAGCTATTAGAGCCTCTAACAAACCATAAATATTGTAGATATTGCAGGGTTTCTCAAAAAGAAGCAATTTCATCCAGTATAGGATTGTTAATGTTAATGTACTTCAGCGTGGCGATCTGATATTTTTGTCGAACGTCGCCGTCAGCAATTCTAAACAACACAGGCATCATTCTGAACAACTCTTTTCAATGTAGTTAACAAAGCTAGGTGTTGCAGGCAGAAATGTACGAACATCCTGATTTTAGATGCCAAATCAGTTTTGTTATTCCAAAAAAGTGTGTGAATGATGCTATGGATAGAACCTTGGTTTAAAGCAGACGGGCGAACTTCGAAACCATCCTAGAACGTCTCAATAAAGAAATTGTGACTGTGCTGTGTGCAAGTTCTAAAAGCCAAGTTGAACTCCATGTTCGAGATATTAAGGCCGTTAGTTTTATCGGGTCCAATGCAGGCCGTTGAGCAGAGTTATTTACAGTACGTGAGCATATGCGAGAATTTTTGGGGTCGAACACGAATTCGAGATAAGAGATGGCTCTTTTCAACTGTTTAATATTCGGGGCGATCCTTCTGAACATTAGGGTGGCCTTTACCGGTTCATTTTGGACAAACCACTGAGTTTTATCGTTACCTAGGTTCATTCACATTACGCGCATTATACAAAGGAGAAATGACTGAGAAGGTGCGAACAGCTTGAACCCAGTTCCTTTCGCGAAAGTCGCAGCTCTGAAAAAATGCGTTTAGAGCCCTCGCGCGAGCTAGGCTCGGCCTGCTTGATTTTATGCCCATCAAATTATCCAACAAAAGCTAAATAATCAGGCATAGTGGGTCGTGGAACTCGTAGCAAAATGTCAAGACACATTTTAAATACTTTAATCGTTATTTATTGTATACTTACTATAGGGAAAAAGCATTTGCTACTCGCACTAGTGACTGCTATTGACCATATTAAACGCGCAATATATAAACGAGTGGTTTATCTATTTAGAACTCGACAAGAACAGAAGAACGGTCTAGGTCAACCATTGTCGCAGGTACAAACCGGCATACTTTTAAGATTTTGCTTCATCCGGCTAATCTGGCTAACGGGTTGTTACGCAAAGCATGGTAAGTGGCAGCTTTATGACCGATTAAAATAATTATGTGAAGTGAAAAAAAATGAATAAAATATTATCAACAAGGAATTCTTATAGTGTTTGCATGCTGACTCATTGGAAAATCCATGAGCTAATAATCTATAATAGCTTTTATAAGCAGTAGAACGTTCCATTTGTGCAAATGTTCGCTCACCATCAAAAACAAAGAACAGCAGTAGGTCACAGTAGTCGCTAAAAGATCTAAATTTTATGCATGCAATAATACTACTTTTTAGGAAATACATTTCATTCTACCAAATCTGGTGATCGAAATTTCCTTTTTTACTACTGTGGCTTAGGCCATTGTATAGAACTATAAAAAGTCGTAGATTTGCGAAAATGCCACGTTGAACGCTGACTGTATGGACCGCTTTTATCTTAGAGCTTTCGTTTCTTACTTCACTCTCATAATAACAGTAAAAAACATAAATTATATCGTTCAATAAAGCATAGTGTAGCTACGCTAACAGTCTACAGAATATCGCATGTAATGTTATAGCTGAAGTGTCAATAACAATCAATCTACCAAAATTCATCGTACGTAAGAAAATTAGCGCGAGACGTAAATATCGTTCAACAAGTATTTACTTATTTATTATTGATATAATTCGATACATCACTTTTGTAAATAAACGACTGTGCACGCCGTTGCGCCGTTCAACTGGTCTTCTGTCGTTCTACTTATTATTGATGCTGCTTAACTGTAAGTAATGTTGTTATCACGATCTTCATTTTCTTCAGTTTTATAATAATAATCAATGTTTATAACACTATTACATTAGCATAACAAGATACGTATGCAAAGCAATGTGGTTTTGTTTTTGGAAATGTTATCGCCATATAGAACGCAGGTTCCTAGCGTTACTTGTTATCAGAGAAGAAGGTTTTGAAGATCGAAAAACTTTTATTGAACATTTTCTATGATTCGATATAGATATATAGACAATCATCAGAAGAGGGATTCTTCTGTTTACGTCTGTCGGAGCAAGATTATTATTAGGTCAGCTCCTGTATAGGGAGCGAAAAAACTCTTCGACACACGCTTCCAGTAGTCACACTTTAGCGTTTATTATTGTATTAGATTTTAGTCGTCATAAACAAAGTTTGACTTGCTAAGCGATTAATTTCTTTTGCTTTGTATTTAATATTCTCATTGCCGCATTATTAGCAAATAGGCGGTTTTCATTTGCCCGAATTTACACCTTTGTATTGAGGAACGACGTACTCATCCAATGTTCTGAAGTATTTTTCCTTTTCTCGACACCGGTGGGAACAACAAGGCTAGACAAGCTAAGCTAGCTGAAACAACTCAGCTTTGTTCTAGCGTCTTACTCATGACATCCTGTTCACTTCTAAGGTGTTTTTATCCAGTTTTTATGGCTTCCTCCCGTGATCGAATTTTGTTTTTGTTGGCGTTTTGTATGTTTGCCTATTTATATGTGACTTAAATACGGCTTATTTAGTACACCTAAAACAAATTATAGTTTATATCCAGGTGAAAATATTTTTAGTTCCACGCCCGGTATTATCGTTAGCCATGGCTACATACAATTCACGTCTTACTAAAGAAACCATCATACCTCAGTAAACCGGTTACGTCCCCGAAAGTGTCCCCCCAACTGAGGTGTCTCTTCAGTTCAGATCCCGAGAGGAATAGTTCAACTGTGAACTCTTCCCCTACAGTTTATGGTTCGTAGCTGTTGACTTATTTCTCATACAGGTTAATTTGTATGAATATTGAAATACGCAATAATATTTGTAGGCAGCAGCAGTTGTGGTAATAATATAACCGTAGTCGGATGGTATTAATTTCCATTCACGCAAACACATCCGGTAAAAATTGTCACAATAATGCATTCTTCATATTCCTCCATTGTGTGTATAATTAAAATTAGCAGAATAAATATTACAGTCAATAGTAATAGAATAAGAATGAATATTATTAGTAGCGGGTTTTAGCACCTAAAAATAACCCGCACAAACATCGACAAAAGCGAAAATGCGACCAATTTCATTGCTTTCGATATTCTGTCGCAGAAAAACTAAGCATTTCCAAACGATGCTGAACAGATACGACTAAAATCCTATTTATTTATCATTGTTTTTATCAAACTAGCATTGTACGAGTGTAAACGCATGTATATATCTATAATGTATCTACGAAGTTTTTACTTCACACATAAAAAAAAGGATGCAGCAATGATTAGGCAAGCTTTTTCCACGTTCGTGATTGCAGTGTGTTATGTTCTCGGATCGGTCGCAGACCACAAAGCAACGCATAAAGCTCCAATGGCTGGTTGTTGACTCAGTCCGTTCATTGTTACCATTATCTGCCAGTGAAGTTCGTCTTTTTCCACCGCAGCATAGAGGTGTAGATATCTCTTGTGGCCATCGACCACGTTATATGTGTATACATAGCTTTCGGTCACTTTTTCCATATAGTACATATGTGTATATAGGCGCAGCAATGTATCACTATATATATATATATATATATATATATATATATATATGCAATTTTAATATGGGTGATACTCAGTAAACCTTCGTAAAATGTTCTTTTCTTTTCTACCAAGTTCTCATTGTGCTTGTCTTATATTCCCTGACTCTATACCTTCCTCGCTTTCTGTCCGGATTTTCTCCGAAATATCAAGACAAGTTGTTACGAAAGATTAGTTCTTTTGCGGATACCTCAAAACGTATAGGAACAATCAGGTGTCCTAGAAGGCTTTTTCAAAGGCTTAGCCCCCCATTGTGAAGGTGGCATCGAGCATGTCACCTGCTTTACTTCGTTCGAGATAGATCCGCGAAATCGATACTCAACTGTTATGAAAGAATTTTTTTTCTGTTTTTTGTTTTTTTCTTTCCTTTCTTGACTTTATTATTATCATTATTATTATTACTATTAGCGATATTTATATCATCATCATTAAATAGCAATGAATAATGAAACTTTGACACTGGCGAAATGCACTCAGACTGTCCCACATATATGTAATTGGGTGCGGTGTGGGTTTCGGCTTAGGACCATGAAGCGGCAAATGATGTTGCGTAGTGTATAAGTCGCTACAGCTTCTGGAGACGTGTCATTTAGCCATCAGTGAAGGTCTTACCGGCAAAGAAAGCTTGATGGAGAGATCCTACGTTCTTTTGCATTCGATCTCTGTCTGTGATATATATGCTTTCATCGTATCACCGCCAGTGTGTCAGCATTATGATCATGTCTCAAAGACATGCGGCATCGAAGCAAATCGCAAGCCCTTACTGTCCAAAACTATGTATGCGCTCTGTTACCAGTTTGCGTAAAATCACCACGGGTTAGTTCTATTGTTAATGCTCTTACTGTTGTTTGTTTTATTATTATTGTTGTTTTTGGTCATTGGCACCCTGTCGACTGTTACTGACAGCAGTACCAAACCGAAGAAATGGCAAACATTTATAAAGGTGAATTTCTTCTGCAGTTTACTCTGAATGACAGAACCCTAGTCATTGTTCCATCACCGTCACCTCATTCGATAAACCTGAATAATACTCAAATCTGTTTTTATATCATGTTATAGAAGATGGCCAGTCCTACTGTTAGTACTAACTACCAAGTGTAAAATCACTAAGTGTTGTCATATCGTGTATACAATATATATGTATATATGAACGTAAATGTGTATATCTCTATATACTATGTACAATATAATCATATTCACCATCATATAGTCGTTCCATTAAAATCATGAAATTATAGCTTCCCCTACTTTCAACGCTATCATTGTTCTTTTAAGGTCAGATTAATTGATCTCTTTTTCTCTTTATTTTTAAGGGCTTTATTCTGGCTGCGGCGCCTAACATCGTTGGACCACTTAGTTACGTTTTCGGGAATCGTCCAGGTGATCACACGGCCGGCCACAATGAATAATGATACACACACCCGTCCTACACACAAACTTTTAGATTCCTACAAGTGTTTATGTATATAGATTTATACATACATATATGTATATATTGATCAATATATATCCGGTCAGTATATATATATAATCGTGACGATAATAAGAGTAAAAGGTAAAATTGCGCACTGCAACAGTATCGAAAGTCTACGGACTTGTTCGGTGTTTTCTGTGTTTTGCAAGTATCGACACATATTGTTCTGTTTACGTGTATGTGCGTGATCGGTGAGTTTGTTGATGTATGCAAGCGATTCTTGTTTGGAGTGGATAGAAGTGGCAATTAGTGTATCATCAGGATATCTCAGTCATATCAACAAAGCAGTCAACACTGGCAATCAGACTTTGCGCTCATGAACGTAAAATCATGTCGTTATCTTCAGGCTTAGTTCACGCGGCGCAGATGTGAGCTGTAGACGCGATTACGTAGATTTAAGTCTGCGGCAATATGCCGTTTGCAGATCGCTTCTATTATCAGAAACTACACTTTGACACACCGAATTGTCTAGAATTTAAACCTGCTTTGCATGTATCTCAACTACCATTTTGATATTGGAGAATGAAGGTAGTAACATAAACGTTCATTTCGTACCTTCGTTGGTCTTTAAGAGTAGCCTAATCATATATAAGCGCCTTGATGTTTGCCTATTTTAACCGGCACGACACGTTCGTGGGCTAGTGGCTAAGAGTTTTGTCAAAGGGAAGTTTTACTTCAAACGATTTTTATTGAAAAACCGACTCCTTCTACAAACCACCTTTACGAAATCACATTTCTCACCGCTTGTGTGCTCCACGTAACGGTAAATCTTTGCGAGTTGTTTGTATTTTCATTTCAATTCGGGCACAATATCCCAATTCAAACCCCCTAGAAACGCAGTGAAAACAGTCCAGAATAAAAAACATGTTTCTTTTATATTAGTTTGTGTATAAGGTCATATTTGACAGCAGCTAAATAAACACATTATCAAGGGGAACCCATATAATCACATTTATTTGTCTAGGCCATTTCCACACGTACTTTTGACGAAGCATAGTGCAGGTTGCCCATCTATATCAATGCACGGTGCCGAAGACGATATACGCGATTACAAAACAGCGTTCTTCTGAATACTTTCGGCAACATCTTTTTGGCGACATATATATATATATATATATATATATATATTGGCTCCGCGCGTTCGATGATAGCAATCCGACAGTCTCCTCGTATTTGTCTTTTACTCTTCCCAAGAATATTTTCGAAATAGGGCGGCTTTCCTATTTACGATCTTTGATGATATTTTTCGTGCGCTAAATTCTGTTTTGCTGTTTGCAACGGGAGTATAGTCCACATGTACTTATGAAGATAATTATATAGATGTGTTTACATAATATCGCAATAACAATTAGATTTCATTTGTAATGCGCCTTTGTAGATAACAATCTGGCAGAGTCTGTTCAATGCGCTCTTGATTTTTAACAGCAGTGACTTTACCGATAAAGATCACTTTTCGGTATCGGTAGAGCAACGGAGGCGCCACGCGTTCGCTGAACGCGTATTGTGTACTACAATCACGAATGTAACGTTCCTCGCCCTTATGAACTTATTACGACCCCGAATTTGATAATCCTGTTTTTGATGCGCCAAATAAACGAGGCTCAAACCAGCGCTGTGCTTCGGCCTTTCTTCAATTTTCGAGCATAAATATAGAGAATAAGAGACTCGTACATTCGTAATACTTTGGTGTCAACCAATTAAAATCTCTAGGTGTTGTTTTTCAATAAAATCAAGCAGGACAGATAGAATCACCAAATCTGGCGATACATGTAAGCGGAATTTGCTTGTAGTATAATGTTTACTATCATTTTTATAGTAACTATCACTATCGTTAATAAAGATGAGCAAAAAGCACAACTCACACTGAGGCCATGAACGTGTGGCCACAAGTAGCATCGTGAAGCTTCATTGTTACCACTAGTTTATGCTGTATCTTTCATTGCTTCAGTCCCGTGAAACGACTACGTGTTGGACACGTACGTCGCTCGCGGAAACGGATGGATTCCGAATGCATGTATTAGTAATAGCAGGTAGTTATAATGTGTGTGTGTATATAGGCAATGTTTACAATATTATATTATCAGTAACAAATATATTTACACCAGAAAAACTATTAAAGAAGCCCGAACTACACATACCATTTGCTTATTTAACTGCTGGCTTGGTCTTGAATAAAATCAATTTAGTGGTATTACAGTTGTACCAAGTCAACTGTTATCGTTAATCAGCACTACGCAATCATATATTGTATCTTGTGCCAGTGACAATCGCCTCATCGCAATTACTAGTGCTGTCTGTTTGACGGAGCAATACGTGCATTCAAAGAAAACGAGGACCTTTTCCCAGTCTTTCTATACGAAAGCTATGCTTTTTAGCCCATAATTACTAGAAAAATTTGACGCACGCACGAGAAATTCGGGGCAAAATTGGTAGTCAATTTTCAAGCATATATCTTATGTCATAACGCAGTAATTTTAACAGGAATCGAATACTGGGAGGGAATATCAACAACTGGGCACCTAATCTTTTTGCCATCGTATTCTGTAAACATGTTTCCATGATGTCTACATCTCTGATTTGTACAAATGGATACAAAGTTTCCTGAACTATAGTAGTTTAAGCGGCCTGGTCCTTGTTGGCCATTTCATAAACTTGGACCAATGTATTTTGCTATTTAAATCCCAACACGTTATTCGGAGTGTAACATACTGTCATCGTTTTAATTACACGTGTATCACGTATACTCCTATCAGTTATGGCTAATTCTACTCAAGTACCTGCTAAATTCAATATCAATTGTTTTTCTCAGTAACAATAAGAAAGCAATCTAGCTCAAAAATTAACCACCGAATCATTTTCGTGGTTACTTCTCAAAAGTTACTTGCTACTTCGGTATTTTTTAAAAATTAGTCGTTTTACTGTGCAACGGTACTAAAAACCATTAGACGGATTTTTGGCGTGCTTGCTATTTGCGTCAAAACATTCGTTTTTGCCAAAGCGACAGCAGCTGCAATGGAGCGAATATAGGTTGTTGTAAATATCAACCTGCTAGAACAGAAATTGGAATTAGTTATTATTTTATTGTTAAGCCAACAGTACAACAGGTTGGTTATGTGATGTACAATGGCATTGAATTATTGATAGACACGTTCAAGAATTTGTGGCGTACATTTTTCAACGCTCTCGCCAAAAACTCATGCTCGATTGTGAGTACGTGTACAAAAGCTTTATTAAGTTTCGAACCGTGTTTTGTAGAAGAGAACAAGAATCCCGGCAGACTGTCAACATCCATTGTATTGTTTATTTTTGTGTATATTTTTCATATTTTCGTTTCGTCTTTCTCTTAGTGTTTGTCCTCTTTGTTTTCCGTCTGCTATATAATGAGATAACACAAATTTTTCTGCATATTGGAAAAGATCCGCAACAAAAAGGCGTGTGCGGTCTTCACCACTGACTAATCCTATTTGTCGGGGTGAGGATAGGGACCGGTATATTATGTGTAAATATATATATATATATATACATATACATGATGGATGTGTATATATATTGTGTTTTATCATCGTCGTTATTACCATAGGTTTGCTTTTGTCGATGTTGTGAAATATGGAAATCAGCAATACGTGGAATGCACAAAAATTCGTACAATACGATATATGTATATATATATATTTTTTTACACACGCATTTCCGTTTCTCTCTTATTTCTCCCCACGACCCGAGCAACGTCAGTTCTTCTTCGTATCTTTACATTCGCAAAATTGACAGCAATCGCCGCCTAATATATATATATATATATATATTATATATATATATATATATTTATATATATATCAGTTGACATGAGCGTGATTTACACGCTGAAGCCTGTTTCATCTTTGCACCAATTAATTTTATGTATATGTATATCTATATATTATATTACATCAGCAATATAATAATAATAATCCTTTAAAAACTAACACTGTGTTTTCCGCCGACGCCGACGATGCTCGTGCTCGTTGTCACGTTCACGACTGATTGGATGTCAGTTTAAACCGCTCATAGCCTTCTGATTACCACGTTGCACGCTCGGTCCTTGGTGTCAATCATATCCAAGCTAGCTGTGCGATAAATACTCATGTGAATTTTATATAGTAATACACTCTAAGAGGGAAAAGTGCGGTTTGTTTTTTCTTACTGAATGAGAAAAAAGGGCGCCTGTAATGAAGGTGAGGCGCACAACACAGACTCCCAAAACCGCAGTTTCTATAAACATTCGATTACCCTTTTCTTTGTTTTCTTTTTCCTCTTAATTCGTTCTGCGCATTTTTGACTTCATTAAGACGTGTCTGTATATCGTCGATAGTGCTATAATAGTGCTGAAGTGCATGACAGATCCGTTGGATACCCTCAGATGAAGAATTGATGTCTTTGGTAGCGTTCTAGCGGCATCGTGATACGTTTCTCCCTAGCCAGCGTTTATTGAAAACCACTAACCCCTTTCTTTTGAGCAGCATTTTCTAAGTAATTTGGATAATGTACTTTTTGTCATCGCTTGTCTACCAAGAATGCACGGTCGTAACAATTTAAGGTTGAATAGGCCCTCCTTAAGTGGCGTGCCTCATAGGAGAATTGTCTTTTTTTGGTAATGCCTTATTAATTGCCTGATCAATTTTTCGTCAATGGGAAAGGCCTCAGTTAAGAGTGAAGTTTCCTTTATCGAAGCTCTATTCAATATCATAACAAACTATCAGTTAATCACAAACATATATCGAAACACCGACAAACCAACATGCCAACAATGCATACGAAACGGATGCGTGGGATAGTTTGTCACACGTATCGTCTATCGCTGGCATCTACGACGAAAACTGTAATTAAATTCATCGATAACCTACTAATACTATGGTATGAACAATTTCCAATACGAGAACACAAGCATTAGATTTTTTCAGTTGCTAACAGTGTTGCTAACAACCAGCGAGGGTTTGTGTCCGCTACGTCCCGCCTCTGCACGTGCAAAGGACAAGCTCTAGTTTTATTATAACTAACATTATTATTGTTATTATTATTAGCAATATTATTTAGGCTAAGGTGTGTACAAGTTTGTAAGATCTACACAGTTCGGAATATGGTATCACTTGGTGGGAAGAACTTCCAATTGCGAAGCAAGAACGAAGTGATTCGAGGCTTTGTGGCTGGCGCAGAACGAATGTCAGAAATATCTTTTTTTTTTTTCAATATATCCATGAATAGTAATGTGCGTGTTCGACAACGCTTTTATCCTGGCATTATCGTGATTATCATCATCAGTGTTATTATTGTCCTACCATGGATAAGCACATACATTGCTTTCTCGTTAGTACAACCGCTACATTGTAAGTGCAAATACTAAGCGATAAGATTAGGGCTAGCAAGTGTTTAAAGTCTAGTAGTTTTGTTGCGACTACCATCCAACATCATCAGCATTTCCATCATCATTATAATCCTCATCGTCATCAGCGTATTCTGTGTCTACCAGATGTGTTCTTGTTTCCCGCACGTGTTAGGCTATCGATCACGGCATCATCAACAGTATTTTTATAGTGGTATGATTATCTCTACACAATGAGAATAAAGTTGGCACTAGTCTTTGGTGTCTCTCCTTTGCGCTTGCTTACTTTCCGTCCCTCAATGTTTTTTCGTTCCGATGGAGCAGATCTCAGCAGCAATAGTTATGGTGGTAATAAATCTGATTTGATACATATATATATATATATATATAATATATATATATTATATATATATATATATATATATATCGACAACGATTGTTGATTTTTGCCGTACATGCGTAGGATGGATGATACAATGAATAGCCACTTGGGTCTTTGATTAGTGTAGAGACTTTACCTTCAACTAACCTCCCGTTATCCGATCCTCTTTTTTCAAAAGTGACACAAAGGTGTGAACAATGTTCTTTATAAATATGCCCGCGCTACATGTAGTTTTCCGTGTTTTTGTTATTATGTAGGTAACTACATACACAATAGATCGCCACACTTTCGTTTTTGTTTTGTTTTTATAGCCACTTTATGTACATTAGAATAGGTTATATAATTACATATTTTTCCCCTCAGCCTTATTTTTTGGATATATATGTATATCCGTCAATGGAAAAAGAAACCTGCAGATGAAAATAATGATATGTTGTTGTTATGTTTTCGTTTTCGCCTCATCATATCTTTCGTTTTATAACTCCTTTGATACTTCGTCTCTCCACCGATTTCTATCACCAGTAATAATCTGAATACAATTATATGCATGTATGTATATATATATTTTTTTATGAATATATGAGAATCTAGTAGCGGACTGTTGTCAGTCGCCAATGGGAGCCGACTTCATCAATCAACTACATGTACAATTGTCACTTTTTGTTGTTATTGTTTTACAGTAATCTAATATATAATAATAATAACATTAGATTATTATACATATACACGATGTAATAATAAAATAGATGAGTGGAAAGACAAAATACGCTGTAATGTAATATATAATTACAATTATATTAATATAATAAGAACATTAATTGACGCTAAAATATAATTAGCGGTAAGAGTGGTGATAAACCAAACAAACTTCAAAATGCATTTTAGTAAACATCATGGCACCCCCCTCTACTGAAAAGAGTGTGGATGAGGTCTATAGTTTCAACATGGACAAGCTCACCGCACGCCATAGCAAAAGGAACAGCGCGCAGCACAGGCCTTTAAACTAGGCCGCTCGTCATATATAGATGTATGTGTGTATATATATATATTTCGAGATGTATATATTTAGATATATAGAATATGATGTATATATAATGATTTTTTGTCTGCCACTTTCAGTTTCGATCCTTCATCGTGCGTCAGTAATTGGAGAAAGTAATAATAATTATTATTAAATAATTATCGCGATTATTCCCTGTGTTATCGGCAGGCAAACTCAAGGCAGCAGCTACATGGAGGTGTTCACGTTTAAGTTATGATAACAACTCGTTGCTGGTGGACAAAACACCATTCGATGAGACTGTCACCGCAAATGCCGTTCCACAACAGAACAAAGACAGTTTTCTTTTTTGTTTTGCCCGCCCACGATGCCGTTTTCTGAGACACTTTGCGCGGTTGTCGGTGACAAATGGATGACTACCGGTTCATCACTGACAACTGACTTTACGCGTGCGTAAAACGCATACAAACGAATCGGCGATACAGAATGATTGACTGCCTGTCGGGAGTTCTCTATTCCTCCATTCCTTCTGCTACAGATGTTTTGGCAGTAATTATCGCCATGATTGTTGCGGTCGTAATTACTCGTCAACACTGGACTTTAAGCGCTGATTAAGAGATAGTCGACCGTGGAAGTTCCTTCGGCAGTTTGCAGGAGGGTAAGCATATTTTCACTGGCCCATTCTAAACCTTTCACCACTGCTCCTCATCGCCTCGAGTAAACTGTCTTCGAACGGACGAGAGGCCTAAGCGTTAACTGTTTGCAAACAGGTGCCACCACCATTAACATTAGTAAGATCAAGTCGTTAACAAATTGCATATATATGTAGACATGGCTGTGACGTTCTGTGTTTTCATTGGGGTGTTCCTAACCTCATTGTTGCCGTTTCTACTGTCATTGTTGTTCGTTGTTGTTATTGTTGTCGGGTATGTTGCTGCTGCGACTTTTCCGCCGTGGTTATTTTTCCTTCACTCCCCCTTCTTTATACCTCATATTGTTTTATTTTTTATACCTCACATTGTTTTATTTTTTATACCTCACATTGTTTTATAACTATTATAACGTTATTGTATAATATCAAAGATGACTACTGAAGCTCAGCTGCATGTTCCTACCAGCCCTAAACATAAAGCGGCCTGGCAGATGTCAGCGAGTTCCTAGACTCCCGGCGACGCCCCGCTGTTCGTGCTGGGGTTCCACTTGCGCTTAGACACTGAGACATAGCAATTCATTCGTAGTTGTGATAGCAGTAGTTTACCTGAACACTGTCGGGGGCGGCCGAGCCACGATAATGCGTAAGTAAAAATCCACACGTCCATACACTCAATAAACATATCTAATCTCATTCTCCTTCCATTTACTGTGAGTGAGTAGATCTGTGTATGCGTGTGTTGAAGGACATTACACGTGTGTATTCGCCTTTATGTGCAGCTGACTTTACCCCTTATCACTGGTAGAATTTACCAATTATATCTATCATGCCTCTCAGTACACGCATACACAGAACCACTCAAAAACATACTCCTCTATAACTCTACACAAACATGACATTCACACTAAAATGAAGTTAAAGGACGTCACTGGTCGATCGCTTTCCACCCTCTTCGTGATGTATGATTAATATATATATATATATATATATATATAATGTTTTTGTTTTCGCTCGTCTTCGCTTTACAGAGCTTAGTCCTTACAAATTAACCTCGCTTGAATGGCATTCTTTTCACGGCACTATTATTATTATTATTGTCCTCGTTTTTCCTCAGTGTTAGGCCCAGCAGGGCTTTCCCAACGCTAAATACCTTCTCTCTGTCAGCTCACATCAGCTTTTCTTCCTGTTAACCACTTGAAAAATAAAAAATAGTAAGGTTTGAAAGCACTTCAACGAAAAAGAAGGTTTTTTCGTTGGAAGGCGTTTTCTGTTTTGTACGTTATTAAATGTCTTCGCTTCCACAGTTATCCGGCATTATGGTTGCATGGCGGTGTCGCTGGTGTTTTCTTGTTCTCGGTTTTAAACTCATTTCTGCATGCGGAGCTAAGCGTTGGTGACACAAACGCATCCACAATGCCACCCGACTCTACGCGGCGGACCAGCCGGTTCTTGAAGTGAATTTTTTTTCCTTATCGTCCAAAAGCCAATACATTCACAAATCCTCTCTCTCCCGTCTCCGTTTTCCCTCCTCTCACAGACATACCATCATACAAACATAGGAATTTAACGAATTTTGAACGAATCTCTTCTCTACTACAAGGAGTTCTTCAATGCGTCACTAATTGAATGAATCAAGCAGTTACCTATTATGGCATCCTGCGTAAACAGCAGAAACGTCGAAAAAACTTCTTTTTGCAAAGTCAGTGTCATCAAGAACACGTTCACTTTCTCCAAGCACACTTGCACAACAATTCTACCTAGGCTTTTTCTTTCTCGCTCGGTCTTAATGACGCATACATCGAGTGTGCTGATCGCCTTAATGTGAGTAGCAAACAACGCAAGATAAATAGCCGCTAATTTTCAACAATAGCAGCAGCGTACGATACAAATGACAATATAAGATAAGTAAAAGGGCGTTATACATATTTGGGGTAGCATTACTAACTGGGGGGAAAAGGACAAGAAAAAATGTCATTTTACCGCCGGGTGCCCCCAATATCGTCACAACAATACGTAAATAGAAGAAAAAAAAAGCAAACCAGATGGAAGCGTCATCGTAGCGGCTTTCAGCTAGGTGTACGATTTCGATTTTATGAACTTACACTGCGACCCACAAGTATATATTGAAACTAGGCAGTTTTCAGAGTTGAACAGTTCTTCAAACCTAAAGTAACGTATATAATCATACCCATATCAGATATAAACACATCACCCCTCATTTCGTCGTAAACTTAGGCACCAATCAAATAGTGTACTAACAACATAGTGCTTCTTTCGTAGCTGTCAAAAGCCAAGCAACTAATTCGGAAGCTGACTAACCCGCTCTCAATTAATCGGACCGATCAGCGTACAAGGAAGGGGTGATAGGGCCTGTAAGAGCCAAACGGAAGAATCACCTTGGTTCATGTCTCCCCTAGGCCATTCGCAACCCGCATAATCATCACTGTTGGGTTTTCACTCGAATAGGCGTCATTACAAGCAATTATGAATGAAAGTAGACGATATATCACCACCTTTTAGAATGCGTGGCATCTTCCCACCTTCCGATTTCTATGTTTTGCGTATGTTTATATGCGTATGCGTATGTTTATATGCGTATGCGTATGTTTATATGCGTATGCGTATG
>NW_019214348.1:200170-313881 GCF_002532875.2 Varroa jacobsoni | reverse complement strand
GTTGGAATACCGATGCATGCGTGCTATTAAACGTATTAATATGAGAAAGTTCACAACTGTAACGTACCTTAATTATTATAATTTTTTAAATCCTTATTAGATTATTATGTAGCATCATAAAGCATGTAAAGCGGTTGTCAACATAGACTCAAAGCGGCAGTTCCACCACCACCAAAATTTCGATCATCTTGTAAACGGGCATTCTGTAATGTTGTTGCTCGTTCTCTCTAGATATCTCTACTAAATGTAATGTAGCTAAGAAGAATACCTATTTAATTCGCTTAATTATTTGAAAGGTTAATCTGCAATTACATGCTACAAGTGAGAATATCAACATAGCCTTTGCCAGAAGTGAATTTGGGACTGGTCCTGACAAGGTCACAGGTACGGTTCTCAAATAAGGTAACGGACCCTACAAAAATGAATTCCGATTTCTTATACAAATAAGTAAATATTATTTATTAATATAATTAATTCCAATGTATCAATTATTCTTTATTTGTAAAGACCACTACAAGTTCGGTTTAGCACAATTAATAAAGTAGATTTTTCTCAATGATTTGCATTGCTGTATCTTCGGTTAGCTGAATTTTTTAATCCCTTGAACCTAAAAAATAGGCTGTCGTTATTAAATCTTCCTAGCACATGTTTTGCCATACATATACTATATGTACTCGCATTTGATGTCTAACCGCAAAGTCGTCAAATGTTCCTTTTTATTACACACAGCCCCAAACAAGGGTCAAGGCTCCATAATAGTATTCGTAGAGATCCATTATGTGTCCTTATTTTCTTCGTCCTTATTCTGTTGAATGATACGTGCTATTTCTTCATTGGAAAGTCTGTCCTTACTAGTTGTGATTGTCAGGCCTCCCTGACCATTTGTGCTCTCAAAGCCGACTGTTTCTTTGGTTGGTACAAGCCTCTTACCCTGTGACAATGTGAGAATTCCGTTAGCATCGACGTCGTAGAGAATTTCAAAAGCACACGAGCTACTATTGGGTGTGGGCGAAAAATTGAATTCGAACGTGCCAAGAAGGTTATTTTCTTTGGCTATGGATCGTTCGCCTTCGTAGATCTCAATTGGGATGACCTTCTTGCCTTTGCGTGAGCTGCCAATCGTGTCCTGTTGCCACGCCGGTATTGTTGTGTTACGCGTGATGAGCGTTTCCATACTCCCGTCTGTAGCCTCTATACCAAGCGAATGAGGTGTCACGTCAAAAAACGCTAAACCCTGAAGTGTTTCTGCGGCGTCACCGGTCATTACTGCGGCCTGAGCAGCTGCCCCTCGGGCCACAGCCTCACCCATTTGGCTGAACTGGCTGAGCTCTTTTCCATAAAATAAATCTTTCAGATATTGCTGTACTCGCAGAATACGAGAGGAACCGCCTACCAAGATGATGTCCTCGATAGCCATTTTAGAAAGATTTGCATCACGCAAAGCGTTCTCGACGTGCGTAATGGTCAGCTCAAATAGTTCGCTACATGACTCATTGAAACGAGCTTGGGTAATACTGGTGAAAAAATCAATGCCACCAAATAAAGAGTCGATCTGAATTAAGGTTTCGCTCGTCGATGAGAGCTCCTCCGGATGAGCGATGTCGCTAGAGGTTTCGTCCGATGGTGATAGCATTATCTTAGCAAGTTCCCAAGCCGTTCGCAAACGCCGAAGGGCTCGCATGTCTGACGATGGGTCTATTTTGTGCCTACGATGAAATTCAGCTACGAATTGGTCTACCATTCGATTGTCAATATCCTCCCCACCGAGGTGAGTGTTTCCCGAGGTCGCTAAAACTTTGAGATCTTTGCCTTTAATACTTAATACAGATGCATCGAACGTACCAGCACCGAAATCATAAACAAGTATATGACGCCCCACTGTAGACGGTGGACTGAGCGCATAGGTGATAGCAGCTGCAGTGGGTTCATTTATAATTCGTAACACACTGAGGCCAGCAATTATTGCAGCATCCTTGGTAGCCTGTCTCTGAGCGTCGTTAAAGTTTGCAGGCACAGAAATGACTGCATTGAAAATCCTACATCCCAGATATGCCTCTGCTGTTACCTTCAATTTAGCAAGGATCATCGAAGAGACTTCTTCTGGGAAAAAAGTTCTCACCTTACCCTTATATATAACCTGGATTTTTAGTCGTCTATCTTCAAGAACAACGGTCAAGGGCCAATGCTTTCTGTAGTTTTGCACTACCTCATCTTCAAAACGTCGGCCTATTAGTCTCTTCACATTAAAAATCGTATTATCTGGGTTATCGACCGCTTGCTCCAAGGCTGCTTCACCGATAAGGCGTTCCTTCTCGGTGAACGCGACGCACGATGGTGTCATAAGGTTTCCGCGATCGTTAGGGATGATTTCAGCTTTCCCATGGCGAAATACCGCGACACAAGAGTACGCCGTACCGAAATCGATTCCTATTGATGGAGCTCGCGATGGCTTGACTGTTTCGTGCATAACGGTTTCTTGAAGGCACTAACCGTTCTAGTTCAGAGAATTTCGCAATAATTATGCTCAGGTGATCAGGACAGGTACGACGTGACACATCTTTGCTTTACTAACGCGGTTTAAATTGCTTATATCGCCATTCATATACATGGCATACTGAACGGACAACGCTCGGAATGTTCTATCATATGGATGTCCTGCTCCCTTGACAGTTGTTTGTGCGTGATTTGTGTTTGTCTCACAACATTCCACCAGAGAGAGCCTACATGCGAGAGTAGTTACGTGGTTTGCTTCGTAGACGTTCTGAGTCGACTGAATGCTGAGCTACAACGACCTCACATCGATACAAATAAGTGAATGTTTATTTAAAAAAATACTACGATAGCATTTGTCGTTGAAATTCGTAAATGTAAGATTAGGAAACCAAAATTTAGCGGTGTCTAAGTGAAAAAAATTGGTCCTCATTGTTAAGTTTGGCGCCTTTTGGGTGCGCTTATTAATTAATTAGTAGGCCAATAGTGCGATATATGGTACAAATGTGATATCATGTATCTGGATCGCTTTGTACAAATCCATTGATCTAGCAAATCGAGCAGGAAAAGTTACATTTAACGAAATTGAAATGGTTACACCCGGTCCCGTTTTGAAGCAACAATTTGGTATTGGGCGGTGTGTTGGACACGTGAATGTACCCAATCAGTCTTAATTATAAATTACATATAGTGGGTTTTCTATTAGTCTATTAGAGTAATTAATAATTAAACTACAGACCTAAATTGGTAAAAAAAAATAAGCCCAATAGCAAATACGAGATATGCACCTGAAAGAAAATAAACATTTGGTAACTGGTTCGTTAGTTTTCTGCTTTAAACGATTCCCGTATCCGTCCGTTCTTATCATAAGAATCTAACGTGCCTCGTTTATACCGAATCTCGCGTATTTCTTACGGCCCAGAAACCCGAAAATACGAGGTAGGCGGCACAATATTTCGACCCGTTTAAAATAAGGCGAAGTAATTCCAATTCTACAGGCATTTATATTCTTCAAAAAAACATACTCCAAATTAAGTTGAAGAAGAGTTTCTTGCTTGTCCTCGTCATTTCCAGAGATTGCAATCGATGTCTTCCATCGAAAGTCGACTCCTGCGACCTGTAATAGTAATACTTCCTTCTTTCTATATCAACATATCAAACGTTCACGGTGTAAAAGTGCTGTTGAAGGTATCGCATTGTATGTTAAAGGTGACTCGAAGCAAGTAAGTGTCTTTTAAAACGAGCAAGCTTTATGCTTCCATCGCAAATTGGAAGCTATGATTGCATCGTAGCAAAATTTGGATAGTTAGGATAGGAGTGTTATTCTTATCGATAATTTTTTGGCCAAAGCTAAAGTGGTACTACACCAATCAACGGTAGATCCTTCAGTGCCTCTAAACTGGTTCCGCTTCAGAATAGATACGCTATGAGCCACAACCTCACACTAATAAAGGACATTGCTAAGTTTTCTGACGTAGAGTATACGGGGCGATCCACTGGTTAAGTCGATATCATCAATCAATTTCTTCTTTATCCCAGGATCTGATAGGATTCTTTCGAGATGGTCCAAGATCGATGGAAGCAGACGGCGCTACAGATCGTTGAAACGAGATTGAAAAAATTTAATAGAAAATTGATCTTATTGAATACCGAATCGATTTCTATCGATGTTCGTGTCGATGACGAATCGAGTTTTTCAGTGTACTGTGTTTATAAACTTTAAACTGTTTACAACTCTCTCAAGGCACATTTAGTAATAGATGATGGCTCCGATCGAACTGAGTGACGAAATGTCGAACCATGCGATTTTCAAACTTCTCTCCACTGCTATGCGTACTTTCTGCCGTCATTGAGATGCTGAATTCGTCAGAACTTACCATGATGGCAAATGTGCCATCGCCCAGGTGGCGCCCATATAGCGCTTAACCAGATCCTTTTTGTTGGGTCCATAAGCAATGGGATTAACTTACTAATGATTTGTAAAATGTCCTAGAATGCTAGTACATGGATACCATTATAACCTCACATTCGATCGATGCTTCAGAAATTCTTTTCATTTTCATAAGGATCACGGAAGATTTTTTTAGGAAAGAATATCTTGATTTAACTTTTATGTGAATTTTAAGCCTTCGCCTTCGCCTTCGAGTATAGCTTCGAAAGGCCAATGTTCCGTAGTTAAAACAGTGGTCAGTCAGCCGTTTTGCATTCAAAATTATATTGGTAGGATTTTCAGTCATCTGAATGAATGCCATATCAGGCGTACGATTGGAATATGGAAGAATTGTAAATGGTGGCTTACGATATTTCGGTTGATAGCGATAGAATATTAAATTTATACATATGATAATCAGGCAGGAGGCCAGAAGTAACCTATCAGACGCTTAACACTGTTAAACGCAGGACAGGAAGGTGTCATTCGATCGCATTATTTGTAGTGTCTCTTTTCCGTGACGGAACACTCGAGCACATGGCCAAAGTCTATTCCGATCGTTTCAGCTCTGCAACATACTTTCCTAATGGCTGTAGCCTCTGCCATACAATAACATCTCAACTCTTTCCGGTGTTTTATGGAAGAACTGCGACTTTTGGCTAGGTTTCACAGTTCACAATAGAGTTTATCTGGTTACCTTTCACAGTTCAACTTGATAAATCACTGCTCTGCGGGTTTAACATTACTACCGCTACTTTGACATTTCAATAGCTCAACTATTTACATCATTGTAATATTAACGGAACTGTAACAGAAGAAATGGTAATATATCTATTAGGGTCGATTGTAGACGGCCGTTGTGAGTTAAATGCTTCAATGAGTTTGGCACGCAATTATGTGCACGCAATTCTAATGTTCTATCGCCATGTGCCGGGTTAGCATGAGCAATCCTCCCCAGTCTTCCTATAATCAAACCTTAGATAACGATTGACTTATTATTAACTTTGGCGAACGTTAATTAGAAAATTAATTATATTGCAGAGAAAATATGATTTTTTTAATGAATCATGGCAAAAAACATTGTCTAGCCCTGTGCCGCCGCGACATAAAGCTAGTCCACATTCCAGGTTAAGGTTCACTTTAACCGATCTCTGTCATCTTGCTCGGTTCCGAAGGCAAAATTCCACTACATTTCAGAAATGGGATCTGTTAATGATGAATTATATAGATTTATTTAGTAGTGACGATTAATGAAAGCCGGGGTATTTTTCAGCATATTTTCTACGAATTTGTTATCGACCCCAATCGTTGCTTTATGCACGCGCGGTGCACTGCTTAATCGAGTACTTAGGTTTAGCTTAAAGGTACATTTCCGTCAAACTTACACCTTTAAATAGTCTTCAAAATATTAACTATGGAGCGCTGTATACGACGAGGGTAACTATTCGCTCAATAGAGTCTCATACAGCGTTGATTTACAACGCCACCAGAATGTCCAGCAGTATGACTTCGATATGACCACGTCTTCACTAGAGTTAGCTTTTTTGTCTCTTATGTGATCTTTTTATATATATATATATATATATATATATATATATATGAATAGATTAATCGTGAGCAAAATTAGGGCTAAACCCGATCTATACTGCGGCTATTTATTGGGGACAATCTACCGCCCTGCTAATTAGGATAAATGTTATCTCGAGAAGCCCATATCATAACCAAGGTGATGGAAGACACCCGTGACACGTTTTCCATTAGGAAGAAGCTGCATTTGCTTGCATTGTACGTGAGTTTACAGCATGAAAAATTGATTGGGTTTTTACTATTGAGTAAGACAGGAAGTTTGCGTCGTCCTAGTCTGTCTCTGGGTCTAATAGCGCCAAAGGTTCCAGTTCCTCTGTTTAAATATTTTTTGAAGTGCTGTCCCGTAGAACAAATATTGCGTGTCTATGCCCCAGTAAAACATGCACAGGTGAAACAAGTCGAACCACGAACTTCCTGGCGGATGTAAACAGATTTGCAGTGATCCCGGTCAGAATGAAGGCATGTGTCACTACGCCATGGAAATGATATTACTAGCAGGTTTGCATGCATGCATGCATAAAGGGGATTACTCATTGGACGCATTATTTTCTAGTTTTAGCCGAGGTGTTTTTCGAAGGCCGTCGGTACAGCGCCAACATAATGCCCACTAGGTCTTCGTAGATTCATCGAAATGTTCTAAGCAGAACTACACGAACAGGTACCCGAATTCTTCTGGATGACAGTGATCTAATACGTAGAGTTTAAAGGTAGCCTCAAGGATATGACTCCAATATCCTAAAAGTATTCACTGAAGTCATTTCAACCGGATATATAATATAGTACACTTATGAGGTCGGCTTCAGCAGGGGTCCTCTACTAGTATAAAAAATGTCAGGCGCGGTTTAGCAACTGTTTAGCGAAACGGGTAATGCTATATTATTATTCAAATACGATTAATGTTTTTGAGACCAGTGACCGTAGGTTGATTTATAATCTGTTAATATGAGCTAAGGCACCCGCAGCGAAAAATCTATCGAAAATTTATTGAAGTCTAGTTGGCAGTGCTTACTCCCTCGTTTTACATTTACGTTGAGTAAATCGAGTAAATACAGGATACCCATAAAGACTCGATCACCGCTTAAGCAATAGCTACATTTATATATATATATAATGTATCTTTCATATATTTATTTATATAATATCGACGACGTTTATTGACCTGGCCTGCCCGGTGCCAATACGGATGCCCTGACACCGCAACGGCCAACGTTAACAGTTAATCTAATCGCATACAGCAGACGACCAGAATTACAACTATGATAGATACTGACACCAGCAAGGCGCGACCTAACCGGGCATTTTGCATAAACAACAAAGGGCATAAACACAAGAGCGGCAAATAATATAAATGTTCACATTATTGATGGCACCAATAATGTTTTGTCTTTGTTTGCGATGATAGTTCGAACGAATTAATACGTAACAATGCTTGGCCATTTCCGCATACAAATTGTCTAAGGTTAAATCGACGCCAACCCTGTTCGATGTTGTTGTGGCCACTACAGATCCTAACCGTGTATCACCGCTAACACAAAAATTAGCTGTCGATCTCACTATTTGCCGATCAAACAATCTTTGTTGTTTTTGCTTGCTGTTAAACTTTGCTTGCTTTAGTAGCGTCCTTGTATTCCTGTATGGGGTAGTCTACACCGTCCTCATCCTTCGTATCATCTTCAAGCAGATGCTCCTTGTCTATGAAGACCGTAATTTTACTTCGCCGACCTGTCGGTTTGTGAAGGGCAGTTACCTCCAAGGTGCCATCGGCGTCTAAACTAAACGTTACCTCAATTCGAATTATACCGTTACCTCCCTGTGGGATTCCAGTCATGGTGAACTTAGCCAACATATTGTTATCTTTGGTGAACGAGCTATACCCTTCGAAAATCTTGATGGTTACAGCAGGCT
Organism: Varroa jacobsoni; assembly: GCF_002532875.2. Taxonomy (NCBI): domain Eukaryota; kingdom Metazoa; phylum Arthropoda; class Arachnida; order Mesostigmata; family Varroidae; genus Varroa; species Varroa jacobsoni. The sequence goes on along the minus strand of NW_019214348.1, from coordinate 305,969 downwards.
GGTTCTCCGAGCATGTGCTAAAACCCCGCGAAATTCTGGTGGGGATTGCTGTATCGCTCTTAACAAGGAACGTCATTACGCCATTGACTGTTTCGATTCCGAGCGGGTGTGGGGTTACATCGAGCAAAAGCAGGTTCTCAAGGATGTGCGAATCCTGAGTTAAAATACCTGCCTGTAGCGCGGCACCGTAAGCAACGGACTCTTCCCGACTAATCGACTTGTTGAGCTCTTTTCCATTGAAGAACTCCTTTAATAGCTCCTGTATTCGAGGAATATTTGTACAGCCACCGACCACAATAATATCATGTATATGACTTTTATCTATTTTTCCATACTGTAAAGCCTTTCGCACTGGCTCTAGTGTGGAGCCAAAAAGGTCTCCGCAGAGCTCCTCAAACTTTGATCGACTGATAGACGATTTGAGGGCGATGTTCTCAAAAAACGACTCAACTTCGATAGCCGCCTCGGTGGCAGTCGACAGCGTGCGTTTGACGCGTTCACACGCAACCCGCAGTCTTCGCATGGCTATTTTATCCGAACTCGGGTCCATTCTATGTGTCGCTTTGAATTCACTGGCAAAATATTCTACAAGTCGGCTATCGAAGTCTTCACCACCGAGGTGAGTATCTCCACTCGTGGACTTCATTTCGAGTACGCCGTCGTGTATGGACAGGATCGATACGTCGAATGACCCGCCACCTAAATCGAAGATGAGGATGTTGTGCTCGTCTTTCATTATTCCCTTACTGTGTAATACCTTGTAAGCTATCCCCGTTGCAGCGGATTCTTTCAGGATACGCATGACATTGAGGCCGGCGATTTTTGCCGCATCCCTCGTAGCTTGCTTCTGGTACTCATTAAAATGGGCTGGTACCGTAATCACAGCATCGGTGACCATCTCTCCAAGATAGGACTCGGCAATTCCTTTCATCTTAAGAAGCAACATCGACTGGATCTTCTCCGGAAAGTAGCACCTTTTTTCGCCTTTAGAATCAATTCGAATTTTTGGCCATCCTCGCTCGTTTACTACCTCGAACGGCCAGGTCTTCATGTCATTCTGTATAATCGGATCTGTGTACCGTCGTCCCAGGAGTCTCTTAAAGTTGAATATTGTGTTTGCGGGATCGGTCGTCACCTGTCTAGTTGCCGGCTCACCAATCAGCAGGCCATCCTCCGTGAAGGCCACAAGCGAAGCTGTCTTCCTACTACCTTGATCATTAGTCATAATCTCAACCTTGCCGTTTCGAAAGATTCCAACACATGAGTTCGTCGTGCCTAAGTCGATGCCGATAGCCGGGCTTCGTGGCGGAGCGCTTGCCCCGGCGGACCTCGTCCCCTTATCGACCATTTCTATGAAATGGCAAGTCTCTGCTTTAGCATCCGAGGAATACACCTTGTCGAAGAAATCCGTCCTCGGCCGATGAAGGACGTCTCAAACCGATTTCTGCCGGTATTTCCTGTAGTTCGTTAGTTACTATCTAATGTCGCTGTTTGCGAAGACGGTGGTGGTGGTGGTGGTGGTAATTAATGCTTGTATTTACAGGATTCGTTGCCGATTTCGCAGGAGAAGCGCGTAGCTTCACTCGATGCTGTAGGAAATTAGCGACAACTTTCTGTAGTTGCAGCGCAGCGTTAGACAGATGCCGTTTACGCAGTTCCGTAATATAATTCTTAATTCGCCAGGTCGTAGTGTTCGAGAAATCGAACGAGCAATTATGTTCACTCTCTGGTTATCTAGATTTTCGACTAAATAATAAAGTCAAACATTCGAGCAATGTTTGTCCCAAATAAAATTTTGACGTCCCGCTCGTGACGATTTTGATCTGAGGCTCAACAAATCATGGCTGTCAGACGCACACTTATAATCGATAAAATCAGCCTTGAGCACAGAATTAATTTAGCGTAACGATTACTAGCACGCTTCGGCTCGATTTAGAACGCGTTTCTTTACGCGCGAATACTAGGCATGTTTCGTTGTTTTATGATAATGAACATTGGCTTTACCGTTTGGCGAAATAATTCCTTTACCAATAACTGAGATTATGATCTAAACAAAAATTAATGGAGCAGGCGCGATTGAAGAACGCAGGTCGTTTTTACTAGCTGAAGTAAATGTTTCGAGTCCGGTGATGCCGCCTTAGCTAAGTATTGCCTCAAATGAACAAACTGTACCCAACGCGAAGTGGAGTGCGGCAGTGTCTAATATTGAACCTTTACTGCCCTCTGGGTCTTGACAAGCTAAGACAAGGTCCAGCTTGCCCTGGTTAGGCAACGTCTGATGGAATGGTGGCGTATCGCCAAGTGTCAGTCGAGCTTCGAATGAACCCTGTTGCCAGCCGCCGGCTTTTGTAGGGCAGTTCATGTTTCTATCTTAAAGTTAAGAAAAAAAAATATATTCAAAGGTACTCAGCTAAATGCGTATGTTTCCAGCATTAGATGTCATAGTAGAGAATGACATCGCTGCCAGGTTTATAGCCGTTGTATTATCGAGTTTTTCTCTCTATGGAACAGCATTATTTTGGCTAACAATGATTGAGCTCGAGTCTATCAAAATTTATAATGCCGATATCGAAAATACACCCTTTGCAAAATGAGTGATCTGTGAATAGTAGATACTCTCTCGAATTGTACGATCATATTAACGATAAAAGAATATCAAGACGAAGCCAATTTAATTATACTGCATTCAACTTCTGCTTGAATCAGGCCAATCTTTCGCACCCCATTAAAAGGAACGGCGCCCAACACAACAGTTGTAAACTTTAGATCGAGTGATCTATCGTCGTGTAAATGCTCTGCACCAGTAAAGGCAGCAGTTGATCTCTATACGAGGTATTTCTACATCGGAGTACTTCGAAATAAAAAAGATTATTCATAATGGTGGCGGGAATCGAATCGCGCCATCATACGTGGCGTTCTCCCACACGATTTATACAGTCTTGTTAGTTTTTTATCAGTTTTACTGTATATGTAGAGGTTTTGGCCGTGGTGAGTCTACTGAACAGCATACTTTATTCCGGATCAATAAACCAAAATCAAGCAAGCCATTGAGCCGAGCTTCTTGAGAAGCTTCTACACGTATCTTCATCGCTAGGTCGCCCCATTTAATTGATGGTCGGACAGCGATGCTCTGGAAAATCCTGGGTCCGTCGTACATCCTTCTATAGGCGGGTGAATTGCAACGTCCCATAAACACGGACAAGTTTAGGTTCCTTGAGCTTAAGCTGAACAACAGCTCAAACTGTGAGTCAGAACGAACGAGTCTTTCAATTACTCCAGTTTTAGCTATAACTTAATGCAATCAACAGTCAAGGCGGGCTTCCGCAAACGGCAACCTTGAAGTAGCTCAAACCCCCTAATTACAGAATGCGTAAATGAAAGGTACGGAATGTAACAATGCCTAATACAGAAAAGAAGCAGTCATTAGATAAATAGTATTATCTCGTTATGGAGTAGTCCTAATTTTGTCATTTAGCTAAATACCGCTCAGCTCAAAGAGTTTCGCTATACGTTACCAAAATATTATAAACTAATAGATCTTATCATCTTGTACATGTTTGTGATTCAGGCTCTGAATCCGTTCATTTGGGTGCTGGGAATAGCTATTAGTTAAAAGGAGCGATCTGCGTTGCGTCGAGCGGGAACCGTTAGGCATACTGATATGATGACATGAAAGAATCCCTCAACATTTATTAGCCCCTTTAGATCATATGGCGTCGGTTCAGTGAACGCAGTACACGTTATCGATAAACATTGTTATATTATGTTTCGTGATACCTAAAACCAAAGCATTTGCATATGCGACGTATGTATGTTCATACCGTGTCGTTGGAAAGTACCATTTTTTACAATACTATACACGGGTTCTGTTTGTTACGTGTTATAAATAACAAAGGGAAACCACAAAAATGGATCGAAATGTGTTGCTCCTATTTTATTGAGCCTCGAATAATTGTGTACATTTATATGATAGCTAAGCTCTGGTAGAAACGACTCTGTCAAACAAACAAACAAACAAACAAAAAGAACGACCGACAAAGAAATCTGAATAACATTGAAGAGTTGAAGTTCAACAACATAAGAGCCGCGGCCTCCGCTTATTAGAAGGCGTTATCTCTCGAGTTGTTGTCAGACGAAGACGTTGTAAGGAGCGTTCGTTTGCTTGCTAGATGCGTAAAAGGCATGCATTTATAGGATAAGGTATGAAATAGGCTCGAATAAAGTGTATGTGACAAAGCGCGGAATCTGGGAGTTAAAAAAACACATGAAAACCCAAAGGAAACCTATACAACACTGGCAGCTCCAGGTCCAACCTTGATAGTGTTCACGATGTATCGAACGCTTCTCAAATTTCGTTGAAGAAACAGTGAGCCATTAAGACGTAAGCAGAACAAGGCTAAAAATTAAATTGCTCGAGAAATGATCGGTCATAATGTCAGATCAAGTACACGGAAAGAGATCCTATCGGATATGGCTAGCTATACGAGTTTGAACCAATTTCGCTAATTACCTAAGTCATTGAGAGTTCAATCCACATAGAAAATGGGTCGACACAAAAACGAAAGCTGGTACGTGTAAATTTTCGGTCGAGGGAAATGGCCAGAACTGTTATAGGGGTGGAAAATCACTCTGAGAATAGATCACTCGGATCTGGTTACCGTCAATATGATAAGTCAAAACGACAGGCGGAAAATCGAACACAGATCATCATAAGACCATTATCTGATGGTGGTCAGGTTTAGGCACACGGTAACGAAATTCGACGATTAGCAAGTCATCAGGAACCTAATGTCGGATATCCGAATCATCTGATTTTAAAAACAACCTTCGAACTTGAGCAGCTGACAAATGTGGGGCAATTTGTCGACCTAATGGAATCTAAATGGAATGCTACGTGATGACATTCTAGGGGCTAATAGTAAAAGGCTATTTTTTTGAAGGCAATCGACGAATTGCCTATCGGGCAGGTTGAAATAACATCATGCGCTAGTACCGAAAGCGAGTTGCCGTAGACAAACAATAAGCCGCGGTCAAAGTGCTTGCGTTCAGAATGGTCATTGAAACAGTCAGTCTATATAGGCGATAATATATCGAGGCGTCTTAGATTTTACCGAGTTTAACACTCTATGAACGCTATGAAATAATAGGGCCAATGTTCAAACGGGAGAACGCTGCGGCGGCAGCCAAATCACCCCTCGTATTGGAGAATGACCTTGGATAGACGAAGACTACCTTCTCGCAAAAGGCCTGCGTAGATGAATCGTAAGCCTTTTTTGATTTGTCGAAAAACCAAGCAGTGCGCGTATTTTAATACAAAAAGACACAGTATAAGCAGTCGAATGAAGGTAGTCAACAATGATTTTGTTGTTCGGCACAGTTCCAGCACTCGAAATTGGCCATACGAGGCACAACATACTCCTGCGTCAGAGTATTCTATGAGGAAGCAGCTGAAATCATCGCTAATAATCAGGGCAACCGGTAACGCTGACATTTGTCACCTTCACCTGCAGAGAACCGATGCAGCACTCCATCAAATGACTACAAACCTGACCAATACGGATTTGACGCGAAGAAGTAGATTAGTCGTCACTTCAGCATGACGCGGAACGTTAAACGTTCATAGCTACATGTGAACGGCTCGAAATAGCAGTCCTTCAAGAAATATCGTTATTGATTCTTGCAGTCGCTCTTCGACGCAGTTATCACTATCCCAACGTATCTCAATGATGAACAGAGGCAGGCCACGAAAGATGTTGCAACCACCGTTGGCGTCAACGTGTTGCAGACTATGGACTTCACAAGGGAACGGTAGAGCGCAATGTGCTAGGGTATGAACTTGGCGTCGTAAATTTATTGCACCAATATTGAAAATTAGAAGCACTTATTTCGACAGACAAGACATAAGCTTTCGAATATGGTGGAACATTTCGTCACCAAACTGAGTCATAAGCACGACGCCCTAAGACGCCTGAATATCATCTGCAAGCCGGCCAGAAAAAGTATAGTCATCATTGAAATGGGCATTTATCGATCTCAACTCACTTTTTAATAGAATAAGTGTTTCTGTGAGGATTTAACGAGCCACTATGGAGCACCACGTATGGCAAGGAGTAAGGCCGTAGCTGATGGTGCGGCCGGCGATCCGAGCTGCCAGCTTAAACGATTGAACTCTTAAGAATTTGATGTTATATGATGTCACGCCCTTTTCGCTCGAAATCCGGGTCATTGTAAGATTTGTCGAAACTCATCTGAGGCAAAACATACTACCTGCTCAGGTTATGTACAATTTTAGCCACATCGAACGATGATGGAACCCGTTTTCGAAGGCGAGCACCTCATGCTACCTTCAAGATGAGCGCTCAAGGTGCTTAATATGACACATCCAGCTGCAGCTTGGAGCTCACCTGTGCATAAAATCACGTTCAACATCGACACTGACGACGGTATGCTTACCGCATCGGCAATCAATATGAACTCATCGTAGAAGATATTGTTATTTCAAGTCATACGAATCAACTTCCGAGGATACTGAAATTGAACAGATTATCTAAGATGATGACGAACACTCATGTAAAAGATAAACTTTAACATCACTGTTTCAGTTTAAGAGAGTGACCGGGGCACAGGGGCTCTGACATCGCCGCTTCAAAACTTTGCAGACGACAACGAACCGATAAAATGCGCAAACGAAGCCCTCTCGTAAATTGATGTCGACGAGAAGACCAATGCATGTGAATCTCACGACCACCAAAAACAGTTCAGACAAGTGAGCTAAATGAATAAGAGAACGTGAATCGTCTGTGATAATTCACAGAGTGTGTTTTGTGTAGGACTATCCTTAATTTAGGTTCACTAAGAAGAAGTATATAAATCCCGTCGTGATTTTAATACTAGTACAGATCGTCACAGTAGCTGACACCATTTGCAAACGGGTATTTATTTGTACGCGCCTTGAGGCGGCCTAAATGAGCAAAAAATGGTCACTTCACCATATGCTAAAAACAGAGCTGGTGATAATGTAGGCGTTTATTGTGAACGAAGAGGTAAAATCGGAGTACAGCAGAGATAAACCTTCGGTCGACCGGGGTCGTGGGCTTGTTAGACTTGATCACATTCTATTTTAGAAAGGACTCAGTGAACTCAGATGACTATGTGTGACCAAATTATGCCAAGCGTTTTGAATTGGACAAAGGCAAGTCCGTCTACAGAACTCACGGGTTTCTTCCTGTGACAATATAGACTGAACGCTCATGGCTCCATTTGGATTTCAGACCTTCACTCCTGAAAATACATCGTTGTCAAAAGTCGCCCTTCGCTCATATCAAATATCCATAGTTATTGGCCATAGTTATTATTGCACTGCTCTATGGCGTGATTTGCTTGTTTTAGATAAATTCGTATCTGAAAAAAACGATCAGCGTAAGCATACTTCACTTGTGATTGATGCTAGCGTGAGGAATCGGCATCGGCACTTTAGTGTAGGATTTCTCAACCATGAAAACACTCGCTTGCCGAAACTGCCAATTTATCCTCTGACTGTTTCAAAAGATCCTCGATCGTTGGCGTAAATTCGCAAATGTGACTTCACTCACCGTTGATCACGTACCGGAATTTATAATCGACCTGCTGGAATTAGAATTCGCACACATCGATACTATATGAAGCACAACGGCCCAACAATAGATAAATCCAAATGAACAGCTATAATGAGTAAGAAGAGTAAAAAGAGAACGTATTGCGGCATTGTTTCGTAACATATCTATACGTTGTGATGTATTGTTTATATTCATATCGGTGGCTAGCTGTCAGCAGTTCGATATATTTAATCGTATTCGGTATTCCGCTGGCCATATGCACGACGGTAAATGGGAGTGGCTCTCTCGAATCCGCTACTAGGGATCAACTACTGAACGACAACTGAATAAACTTCGTAGTAAGAAATTCAGAGAACTCGATACGCCTCGAGCTAGAGCTCGCCCTACACTTGACCGGCAGCTGGACGGTAACTTACTGACCCGGACCATACCTGTCCGTCCATAGGCAACTAGATCTAGATTCTTAATTCAACCTGAAATTCAACGACAAGCACGAAATACCTTCTTTCATCATCTTACCTTTAGAAGATTCTCCGGAACACACAAAACCAAGTTGTAACAAAAGGAAAATGAATTTACATTCAAAGGGTGCGCTCGTCGACAATGGGAGCCGTCCAAGCACAACTGTTTCGTTCTAGAGATCTTCCAATTACTTACAGTTATAGAAAGAACTAAATGTGTTCTATCAGCACGAATAACTGCGCTGAATGTTTATCTTCAATAACAAAAATATAACCAGTTTCAATATGTAATATTCTGATCAGACGCGACTATTACCTGACTATCAAACTCGTCATCATAATGGCAAATGTGATCCGTTGGTCATTTCGCCCGCCACGGTGGCCGTCGTGAAACTATACGGCGTACGGGGCGTACAGTGGGTCCGTTTGCACGGCGCTGCTTATTACAGCCGTATTGGAATAGTACTGTTGCTTTATAGAAGCACGTAAGTGAACGGAGTGAATTCCCAGACACGATGGCAAATGTAGGGTTTAGCGTAACCTTGCGTTTCTTAGCCGCAAGACCTTTGAGGCCGTTTATCTGCACTTGGAAGATAATCGCGTGCACAGATCCGCTCTTCACTTCATATAGAGCTGAAGAACGCCTATATGAAACAAACGACATATAGATCATAGTTTGGGTCTTTCGTTAAATAACATCTGAACACAATATTGCATTGTAAAACATCTACTACAAGTATAATGATTAGTGCTAAAATAATGTTATTTTATCACTTCTTTGATCTGATTCCGCGAGATTATTGTCAGCCTGTTTGAGGCCATATATCTTTGAGAACAATTCGTCACGACAATCGTAGCATCCGCAGTCAAAACGAGCTTAATCATTGTAAAGAACTTAATCAAGTAGAAGTTTGACGTCCTGGGCCAGTCCTGGGTGAATCACTTGTTGGAATTTTCTAAAACTAAACCGATGGAGGACACGGGAGACTAAAATAGTCTCTTGCATGCACTCCAACTGTTTTAGTTGCAGCCTAACGTTTTCATAGCGAGACGTTTAGTGGATTTACAGTCTAGCAGCATATCAGATACGTGCTCCGGCTAAGAACGCACAGAATACCTGTTTTATTTTATGTTGTTGAAGATGTGTCCAACCAGCTTTCTTCCTGCTTCTAAAGTGAAAGTTGAATACATCTATACCTAACACTTAATACAATCATTATTTAATTTATATTATATAATATTAGTTAATGTTAACAGTAAGTGTTCTCATCAATGCGCAATCTTGTTGTTAGAGCGTTGATACGCCACTGGAGCACCACCACAACAACTTGATTATTAAAGATATAAGAGAGCATTGAATTTACGCGAACACGTTCTTCTGAAGGTTCAGCTTGCCGCTCGGTATAATGCACAATGCATCACAGCCCAATTTTTGTTCGTTCATAAACCGCTTTATACGATAAGAGTCACGTACAAGAGTAGACGATTGGACATTTGTATCGTGGTCCTCCTGCCAACCATTTGCCTAGCCCTAGTCCCATTTTATGTGTGTTCCTCAATCAACTCCATTTATCAGCCACGATCGACTCAGCCTTCCGAAGTTTCCGGGCTATTTATCAAGTGCCTACCCTCCGTTGTTCGTTACTTCGCTTTTACGACGTTCTCTACGACAATGCCATCTTTGGGGATGAGGGCAAAGTGTTAAACTTTTTCAACGACTATAGTTTAATGCGATCGTGCCACGCACGTTTCCGCATTCGCTCAGAATGGTTTCTAGTAAAACGTTTAAATAGTAAAAGGGGACTTGCGTTTCCGATGCTGTATTGCGTTACGAAGCAAGACTGTGGACATATAAACATGTCTAAAGGTCTAGCAATTGTTATTATTTCCGTTCTAATAAAGTATACGTATGTATACAAGACAATCTCTGTCGTTCCGCAAGAGCGAAGATGCGACAGCAACCAACTAAAACATAGGTGACATCACATGACAACATTATCCATTGTGAATATATATATATACAGGTCTGACTGCCATAACTTTGTTATTCTTTCTGATAGGCTATGCGTTTGAACGGCAGGGAGCCGCGGTTTTGACTATTTGATACACTAAAGTAACTGTTTGGTTTTTGCAAAATAGGTGTTTATGAAGAAGCGTCAGCAAAAATAGAAGTCAGAAAGAGCCTTTATTTCAATTACAACAACTTCTGAAAACAGGATAACTGGAAAAGTGTTTAGGTTTGTCGGTAGACAGCAAGCCTTTTTCAGGTCTAATTTTTCAATAAAGTTCAAAACAAGGTTGACATTAATTACACATTTTGGTTCCTCGAACGCTTGCATGGAGGCTGCTGTGAGCAGGTGGGGACTGTGTCATTTTTATTGAACTCGCCTGCGACATCGGCCTGAAAAAGGCCTGTAAGAGGCAGCCCATCCTTTTTAAGTCGGTGACTTTATGGCCGGACTAAACTGTATTGGCCCGACGAACTATCGTCTCGCAAACGTCTTACTGAATCGAATGGTTTAATTCAAGGGATTCTATGTAGTTGTAGGCTGCAATTCAGCTGCTCCTAAAGACATGTCCTTTTTCCTTTGGGTGCTAATGTTTCGGATGGTGATTGGTCTCAGCGTGGTACATGGCTCCAGCCCGGAGATCCTGCCCATCAACGATTTAGTGTCACTTTCAGGGAGGCGGGTCTGTTTCATTGATGGCCCAGTAGCGAGAAGCCCTTCAGCGTGGTCTAGCCCAGAAAGTTCTCGGGGAACCGCGGAAGTAAGTGCCCAAGGAAGTAGAGCATCCGAAGACACACAAGCTCGAGTGGCTTATATGATTTATAAGCATATGTAGTATTTGTATTATCCAAGATAGACTTTAACGTGGAGCATAGGTTACCGTCCTGTTCGTTGAAAGACGCTAACTTACGAATTTTTTAATTGTGCAACCCTAATGCATCGGCATTCGAACTACTTTGGATGTGCGGAGTTCGCGGTTGGTTCTATTTAGCCTGGACGGCCAAACAAATCGTCAATACGTGTCCAAATCGGGGCTTAATATTCCGACAGAGAGAGATGGTCTCAATGAAGTAAAATATCAGCTCCGTCTTTTTAATGAAGATGTAAAAATAGATACAGATATGAAAGTATAACTATATTCCATTGTCTCCGATCAGCGGGAAATCCTGACATTAACTGCCAGTACTCTTAAGAACGTCGCTTTTATTTCTTTCTGAAGAAATCAGATACCAGGCTGATTTCTCCATTTTCTAGTTGCCTCGAGACGCCATCCAAATAACATTCGTCTAAACGCCAAACTTGGTTGTAATGTGTCAAAGTAATAAATGTTATTGTTCTTTGTAAACAAGTATTTATTGATAAAATAATGTGTTGTTATATATTAGGTGCACTCCCGGCTTTTTCGATTTATGTAACCGGTATTTAAAATTTCGTGGTGAGATTTTAATGATCATCGTTGATCATTGCCTTTATTCGAAATCGTTTTTTGTAAACAGGGAAAACATATTGTTTGATATCTAAGTGTTAGGCAGCTGTACACGGTAGTAATTATTTTCTGAAATCAAAAGTTGGTTGTTTGGTATATGTGGTTGATCCATAATTTTAGAAACGTACTCCAATTTACTTCGTTTAAATGTTACACCGTCTCTAATGTAAGTTTATAGATATGTTTTCATAGCTAAAAAAAAAACAAAAACAAAGTTAAGTTGGCATAAATAAGCTTTAGTTCACTATGTAAACTTTAGTCCCAGGGTATAATATTGTTCGTAGAAGACGCTTGGATATACCGTGAGCGGACATCGAGAGAAGATGCTTGATTACAGATCTTCTCTCAGCAACTTGGTAGACAACGTATCTTATTGAGACTCAAGAAGCTAACGGCAATGAACGACCATTTACTTCAAGACTTCAAAGACTCTTTTATTCGGAATTCGCCAAGGTGCGGAGAAGTGTACCGTGCGTCGTTAGAAGTTGAAATCGAAATGAGTAAAATTAAATAATGGCACCCTTCCTCGTCGTCCGGAACTGCCCAGTTATTATCAGATTCCTGTAATTACAGTAGTACACAGTAAGCGACAATGTTTGAAATAGTCAAAACGGTATCAGCAATTGTATACTTGTCAAGAGACCGACCAAGGCTCTGCGGAGTCACTTAGTATGAAGCAACAAAGTAACGCTAGCCACGCAAAACATGCCATCTACTGTGCCCGCAGTTAACTACTTACCCTTATTTTACAAGAATGATTCTAGTAAGCACATTACCAGCTTTCGTTAAATTTAGAAGTCACCTACAGACAAATGTTGTTGTATAGAATACTAACAAATGTTGGCGTTGAATACACATTATTAGACATACAACCTCAATAAATGACTAGTTGTTATTAACGTATTGTTACGTATTAACGTAAAAACTGCTTGCTTTATAATCTTTGCTCGGGTAATGGATCTTCAATATGGCTGGCGGCGTTACAGCACTCTTCCACTATGATTTATCATGAATGATGAATCACTTAGGGAGCCATGCAAAATTGGAAAAAACAAAGTGCATTTTTACAGAAAAAAAATTTCCGTGTCATACGTCATCAATAACGAGTTACTATTTAGCATTAAAACGAATTACATTTGTTGAGCACTGGTTTTAGCGGACACGCTCTTCCAAAAAGCTACGCAAAATAAATGGTATACTCATTTAATAGTTATATAGAGGGCATATATCGTATGTTGCATTATGTACACTGTAGCGGATGTAAGACTACTATAAAAACGTAAACGATCTCAACCAACGTTTGTGTCTTTATAATATATTTCCACCCAACGGTAAAACTTATTCATCTTTTATTTAGTGGCCGAACGCATTGGTAGCAATTAATAATTGCTATATATAATTTAATCTTCACTAAAAATCAATGTTGTAGCTAGAGCGGTCCAGCCGCTGATGAAGAGCGATCGGGCGTCGCCGCTTTAAGCAACACATAATTACCTAATTTACGTTAATAAACGAGGTTATTTGTGCATAACATGAATTCATATACAAATTGAATATGGCGCCATTCTCAGTCAATTGCAGACGTTCCAACCCCTCTCCCATCTTTCTGGTCCGATAGCTTATTTTGACCTCGAGCGAATCGATGCATTCATCCGTTTGGCGCCATGCGCTTTTCACCGAGCGGCACCGGCTGAAGTACTTGTACGGCGCCGTAGTTCGTTCTAACAATTGGAACTGCCGAGAAAACTATATCTTTTTTTATGTTTAATTTCGCGTAAACGCTATCCGCGTTGCTGGTCACCGACACCAGATCGTTAGACCAAAACGGTACTCGGGAACTCGAACGTCTCTTAGATTTGCTGAGCTAACGAAGTCGCCTTGTGTATTGTTGATTGTACATCGAGCTAATCGGAGAGATACTAAGCAACAAATGACTCAACAAACAGAGAAAATGTCAGAGCGCAGTGTAGCCATTGGAATTGATCTGGGCACGACGTATTCGTGTGTTGGCGTGTTCCGTCATGGCAAAGTGGAAATAATTGCAAATGAGCAGGGAAATCGTACCACCCCATCGTATGTTGCATTCACTGAGGCCGAACGGCTAATTGGTGACGCCGCAAAAAGCCAGGTGGCTATGAACCCGGCGAACACGATATTCGACGCTAAGCGACTTATTGGACGTCGTTTCGATGATCCTGCAGTGCAGAAGGATATTAAACACTGGTCGTTTCAAGTCGTGGCCGACCAGGGAAAGCCGAAAGTTCAGGTCGAATTCAAAGGTGAGAATCGGACCTTTCTGCCAGAAGAGGTCTCGTCAATGGTGTTAATGAAGATGAAGGAAATCGCTGAGTCTTACCTAGGAAATACGGTAACCGATGCCGTTATCACAGTACCGGCATATTTCAACGATTCGCAGCGTCAGGCAACGAAAGATGCGGCCTTGATCGCTGGTCTCAATGTGCTTCGTATCATAAACGAGCCAACGGCAGCAGCGATCGCCTATGGACTCGATAAAAAGAAAGGCGCTGGTGAAGGCGAACGTAACGTTCTGATTTTCGATTTAGGCGGTGGAACGTTTGATGTATCTGTTTTGTCGATAGATAAGGGCATGTTCGAAGTGAAAGCCACCGCTGGTGATACGCACCTCGGTGGCGAGGACTTCGACAACTGTATGGTAAACCATTTCGTGAAAGAGTTTAAGAATAAGACCAAAACTGATTTGTCTACAAACAAACGGGCCCTTCGTCGACTTCGTACCGCATGTGAGCGCGCGAAGAGGACGCTTTCGTCGTCGACACAGGCGTCGATTGAGGTTGACTCAATCTTTGACGGAAACGATTTCTATTCGACGATCACCCGTGCACGCTTTGAAGAGCTCTGCTCTGATCTGTTCCGTTCGACACTCGGCCCCGTCGAGAAAGCCCTTCGTGACGCGAAGATGGACAAGAAAACAATCCATGATATTGTGCTGGTCGGCGGCTCAACACGGATTCCGCGCATTCAAAAATTACTCCAAGATTTCTTCAATGGCAAGGAGCTAAACAAATCGATCAATCCGGACGAAGCTGTCGCTTACGGTGCCGCTGTACAAGCGGCCATCCTAGCCGGCGATAAGTCTAAGGCCGTCCAGAATCTTCTGCTTCTTGATGTGGTGCCGCTGTCCCTTGGAACCGAGTTAAAGGGGGGCGAGATGTGCACTATCATTAAACGAAACTCGACGATACCGACGCGAAGGACGGATATTTTCACTACCTGCGAAAACAATCAGACCATTGTATCGTTCGCGGTTTATGAAGGCGAGCGAACTATGGCTAGAGATAACAACCTTCTAGGTGAGTTCGACCTCAAGGGAATCCCGCCTGCACCGAGCGGAGTGCCCGAAATTGAGGTAACGTTCGACGTTGACGCTAACGGGATCCTCAATGTGTCGGCAGTGGACAAATCGACGGGCAACAAAGAGAAAATCACCATTACGAATGACCGAGGGCGACTGTCCAAGGACGATATTGATCGGATGGTTAAGGACGCTGAAAGATTTAAGGCTGAGGACGAGAAACATAAAGCGCGCATTGCGTCAAGGAATGCTCTTGAAAATTACGTCTACAGTGTATCAGCGAGCCTCGAAGGCCCAGGCGCCGACAAGCTATCAAAAACAGATATTCAATCAGTGCTTGACAAGGTGGCTGAACTTGTCCAATGGATTGACGATAACCAATTAGCAGAGAAGGACGAATTCGAGGACCGTCGCAGGGAACTTCAAAAGGTTGCGATGCCTTTGATGCTGAAGATGCACCACAGTTCGCGGTAGCTGTTCCATAAAGAAAACTAAGAGGAAAATGGCAGCCTCTAAGCGCCGTCTGAAAACAGGTGGAAATCAATTCAGTCAATCAATCCACTAACGGGCTATGGACAATATGGTTTATTCAAACCAAGATCAATGGTTATCTCAAAATAAATTTTTGAACTTAAACTTGAAACCGTGCAGGGTTTCAATATGCTTTACATCGTATTGAACTTACCTAATACTATAGTTACTAGTTAAAACAGTTACATTCTCAGGTCATCAGTTTCGGACAGCTTACGGTGCTGTAGAAAACAATTACATCGTATTAGAGGTACGAGCCATTGTTTTAACTTATAGCGTTTATCCACCAAGTAATATTGGCAATCAGCGTTATCGACGCGCAAAATTCTTGGTGCCAGCAACGATTTGCACTTTAGACATTAATACTAGCTTTGATGTTCCCAAATCGGCACATTTTTTAAATCAGTTTCTAAGGAATTCCTTAATTACTTAATGTTTATAATTAATCCACCAAACAAAAACAAGGACTATTGAAGATTTGGTAACGACTAAGTTGACATAAGGTTTAAGTATAACGTAAGATAAACCTTGTAGCGGAATAAAAAGTGTTAGGCAGACGGGCTGAATTTCTTTTGTGAAAGAGCATTACAAGTTAAGTTTTTTTTTTTAACCTCCCGGGCGTTTGCACGCCTAAACACGCATAAACATACGTTCACACAGTATGGCTGCTCGAACATCTCACGGCAGGTTTAGCCTAATAGCCGGTTTTTAAGTCAGCAGTGGGTCGTCACCTTGCGGGCAAAGCGATTGCTAGGCAATCGAAGCAGTCGCTAGGTCTTCTTTGGAACATACCTACCTGATACGCTCGGAATACGATAAAAAATTCCTACCCTTAATTTATCTCACTACAATTAAATTAGTTGACCCGTCGTTGATTGATAGCAGAGATGTAGTAATGACAACTGGTTCACTGTCAAAAAGGGGACTAATTGTTTAGCCTAAGAATGGAAAGCATAAAAATTGTAAAAAAAAAAAGCTCAATGAACAACAGTGCAGAATATTTCTTGTTGTCACCATCTACGATTTGGTTAAAGCAGCAATACATAGAGTATTATTCGTTTATAGTTATGTTGTCTTCACGGACGATTGCGCAAAGCCATCTAACTTTTTTGTCAGGAGTTCACGATATTACAAGATGAGTTTGAATATATTTTAACACCGAAAGGGCTAAATGAGGTCACTACAATCAGTCTCAGCTTCTCCCTTCAGCATATGGAATTTATGGTCTTTGTTTCAATTATGAAACAACGCGTTTATGACCAAAGATCGTCGTGTCCTCTGCGCACTCCATCTATGTAAAAAACTGCATTTATTTCTATTAACAATAGAAGAGGGCAAGAATACTGCTAATGGTGTTATAACCTCTTTTTAAAGAGATGTGTGCAGGATGTATTCTCAATAATCTGAATAATATTCAACAATCTTTATTGAATTGGGAAACTGAAAAATGACGTGATAAGACGTTTGCTGAAGCGCATTCGTTAACTATACCTAAATCAGTCGCCGAAACTGAGTTTACCTGATTTCTCCTAGAAGGGCGTATTGGGATATTTACCCAGTAAAACGTACTATTACAATTACAAGCTACAAGCGAGAGATATACAGCCTCTTTAGTACTGGAGGACCTTGCATTTGTTGTTAAAATTAAAAAAAAAAGCCTTACAGATTCGACGAACTGTATTTAGCTTGCACAATTTTTATTCATTTTAGTGAATTAAGATGGCTGATAAATTTTTACCGCCAAATTTAGCATAACTACAGAAACTCCGGACTTTTCTTGAAAATGAGTTTATGTTGATTCTGTGACAATGCGAGCAATACGAGACTGAAAATGAAACGACCTTCCCAAAAATCTCACTTGTAAATGACCATATCAATGAATTAATGCCGATTACATTAAGGCTACAGCAAACTGGAAAGAAATTGTTATGTTAAGTGAGGTATAATCAAAACTTTTTATTAGCAGGCCTTAAGGCTCAATTTCCATTTGCCAGCGCCAACTCTCGAATAGATACAAATAGTATTCAACTTGAACCCATCTTGTTTAACCAATTTTTTTTTTGTTTGCGAAGGCTGCATGTAGTTTTATGCCATTCCCGCAATTCCAGTTGCATAATTTCTCGTAGACGTTGCACGCCTATTACTAATCTATTCCTACCAGAAGGTTTGCTTCAATATCTAACTTCAAAATCACAAACATTTTAGTAATGACGTCGACCTGCTTTATCATGATGCTTATCAAGTAATCCTATTACCTAGCTATTGTCAGGTACAAATACTAGCCGTATGCGAACTCGCGAATGGTTTTGCCGTGATTATCTGACGTAAACGAGGTATTGAAGGTTTCGAGTAGTGTTTGACAGTTTAAATAGTGATAGAAAGCATAGTTCATACAGCGGTAACGAGACTACGTGAAAACGACCCATCTGTTCTTCAAAGAATTTTGCTAGAGGAGTTGCGCACGGTCGTGTCAAGATTCCGGCAAGCCTCGTTTAGTTATGGCACCCGCCATTGGAATCGACCTTGGCACCACGTATTCCTGTGTCGGAGTATTTCGACACGGCAAAGTTGAAATCATCGCTAATGATCAGGGTAACCGTACAACGCCATCGTACGTAGCGTTTACCGATACAGAGCGGCTGATCGGAGACGCAGCCAAAAATCAGGTAGCGATGAATCCGACAAATACGGTGTTTGATGTAAAGCGCCTAATGGGTAGGCGGTTCAATGACGCTACAGTACAATCCGATATGACCCTATGGCCGTTCAAGGTGGTAAACGAGGGCGGCCGACCCAAGATCGAGGTTGAATTCAAGGGGGAAAAGAAGAAGTTTTTCCCGGAGGAGATTTCGTCAATGGTGCTCGTCAAAATGAAGGAGACAGCTGAAGCTTTCTTGGGAACAAAAGTTACGGATGCAGTGATTACGGTGCCGGCGTATTTTAATGATGCCCAAAGGCAGGCTACGAAAGACGCCGGGGTGATAGCAGGCCTCAATGTTTTGCGCATTATAAACGAGCCTACTGCAGCAGCAATCGCTTACGGGTTAGATAAAAGGGAACACCTCGCACACAAACGTGGCGACCGAAATGTATTGATCTTCGATCTGGGAGGCGGCACATTTGACGTGTCGATTCTGTCCATTGACGATGGCGTCTTTGAAGTGAAAGCCACCGCTGGAGACACGCATCTTGGTGGTGAGGACTTCGATAACCGAATGGTCGGTTATTTCGTCGAGGAGTTTAAGCGCAAACACAAGCGCGATCTCAGTACAAATAAGAGGGCGATACGCCGTCTGCGGACGGCCTGTGAACGAGCAAAGAGAACGCTGTCTTCGTCGACCTCAACTGCTATGGAGGTGGATTCACTGTTCGAGGGCATTGATTTTTATTCCCAGATCACACGAGCCCGCTTTGAAGAGTTGTGTGCCGACCTTTTTCGAAATACGCTGGAGCCAGTGGAGAAAGCTCTTCGGGACGCAAAGTTAGAAAAAGCAGCAATTCACGAAATCGTGCTTGTAGGTGGTTCTACACGTATTCCACGCATTCAGAAACTGCTCCAAGATTTCTTCAACGGTAAAGAGCTGAACAAATCGATCAATCCAGACGAAGCCGTGGCATATGGAGCCGCTGTGCAAGCAGCAATTCTAACTGGAGACACATCAAAAGAAGTGAAAGACCTTCTTCTTTTAGACGTGGCTCCGCTTTCGCTTGGTATCGAAACGGCCGGTGGTGTAATGACGCCACTGATTAAACGAAATACTACTATCCCGACAAAACAAACTCAGGTCTTCAGCACGTACTCGGACAATCAGTCCGCAGTGACCATTCAAGTATACGAAGGAGAGCGCGCCATGACCAAAGATAATAATCTCTTAGGGAAATTTGACCTGGCTGGCATCCC
The DNA here is from genome assembly GCF_002532875.2 of Varroa jacobsoni. Taxonomy (NCBI): domain Eukaryota; kingdom Metazoa; phylum Arthropoda; class Arachnida; order Mesostigmata; family Varroidae; genus Varroa; species Varroa jacobsoni. Next base: position 286,652 of record NW_019214348.1, on the reverse strand, counting down.
TCCAGCTCCGCGTGGAGTTCCGCAAATTGAGGTGACTTTCGACGTGGATGTCAACGGTATTCTGCACGTGTCGGCGATTGATAAGTCGACAGGGAAGGCAAACACTATTACCATAACGAATGACAAGGGGCGCCTTTCTAAACAGGACATCGAGCGGATGGTGCAGGATGCAGAGCGATTCAAGGACGACGATGACAAACAACGGGTCCGGATCGCAGCAAAGAATTCACTCGAAGGTTATTGCTTCAGTGTGAAATCGGCGCTGGAGGGACCGGGCTCGGATAAGCTTTCCGAGACCGAGAAAAAGCAAGTGTTGGATAAAGTCAAGGAGTCACTTGTATGGCTTGACTCAAACCAGCTTGCTGAGACTGAAGAGTTCGAACATCATCAGAGAGATCTGGAAAAAATTGTACGGCCGCTTATGCTAAAACTGCACAGTGGTCCTGCTGGGGCTGGTGCAAGTATGCCTTATGCAATGCCTGAACGTGGCAGTTCTGGCGGATCCACTGGAGAAAGATCCTTCTCACAACCGGCCGGTGACCGTGGACCCACCATTGAGGAGGTTGATTAAGTTTTTGTGATCCTGACCTTACCTCTGTCTGTGTAAAACATTTGTGCTCGGATGAACCCGGATTCATTACATCTCGTTAAATCTTTAACTAAAACAGTCTGTATAGGCAATGCAAAACGCTTTTATTCAAATGAACTCGAATTTAGAAAAGTTGCTCGAATTCAAAAAAGTTGTTACATCTCATTAAATCTTTAACAAAACAAAATAGCCCTGGAAGTTGTAAGGCTTATCCTAGGGATTTTTCTTAGAACATGATCAACAGGGATTTTTCTAAGGCTTATCCTAGGGATTTTTCTTAGAACATGATCAACAGGGATTTTTCTTAGAACATGATCAACCCAAAACAAAGATATTTCAATCTAGACTGTTTGAGAAACAAAAAAATGAAATTTCAACTCAGACTGCATTTTTCTTAGAACATGATCAACCCAAAACAAAGATATTTCAATCTAGACTGTTTGAGAAACAAAAAAATATTTCAACTCAGACTGCCTGAGCTCGATTGAGAATATTTATAAAAAGCAACACAAGTTTGCATGATCGACGTGAACGTTACATACTCTAATACCATTTCCGGGTAGTTAGGGTTTATGAATGTTGGATCTTTCTGAACCGCTTTCTCTGGAAGCTCAATTTATGGCAGTAATTTATAAAGGAAACAATTTTCGGGTCTAGCCTTCTTCAATCTTTGTGTTCTAATCTTCAAGCTACTATATTTCGTTCGCGGCTTTTTCTTAGTATACTAAAATATGACGTCACTTTTGTTCCATCGTCGGCCTCTTCTCTTCCAGCGATGTTTGCTTTCTTCCACTGTTAAATAGCGCGATTGAGTTAAACAAGTGTGAAAATAGTCGTTGCTTCCCTAGATGCGTTTTTGGCCTTACCGTCGCTTAAAAATGAAAAGGAAGACTTATATCGCGTTATGTGTATAACCGGAACCTCAGGCTCAGGGCTATTGGGAGCAATATTCATATATCTGAGGAAATTCATACCAGCTGCAATTTGTGATGTTTCTTTTTTCTTACTGATACCGTGGGCCCTTGCACCCAATACAGGCATTTCCAACAATACAACGATGATAATTTGTCTTCTACCTAACGAAACCGAAATTCATCGAAATCAATCATCATTATCGTCATATGTTGTGTTCACTTCGCTGTACGCATCGAGAACGATGCATTACAGCAGACTTCGGTTACTAATCTGACAACAAAGCGTCTAATCGTTTTCTCGGCTACGCAGGCATCAACTTTCAGGGCAGCCTGCAGGCGTCTGCTATAATGTGGCCTCGCTATCGTTCCGAAAACCACATCATGAACGCCACATTTGATACGTGAAACGTCCCGGCGGTACTTAGCGCGTTTGTCTTTTTCGAAAAAAAACTTGCGTCAGTGACTTAGAACGACCTATGACCGGCAGGCTTAAATAGGATCGGAACTATTGTTTGACACCGATCTACGCCAATCTATCTTTTGCTCAGATTTCGTTCTTCTCAAACTTGTTTACTTTGTCCTCGTTCTCTTTAACAGGGTATCGGGACAGTGCTAAGCATCAATGAATTGAGATGCATATAAACCGAAATAATCCCATGAAAGCGATTGTCATTTGGCTTGCCATTCATTTCTCTTGTGACATCAGGCGACTGTGACCACGTTGGCGCAGTTCAAGCGTTACAGGATAATCTGTATTCGACAAATGGCGGCGTACATGAGTTAGTAGTCCTTGCTTTGTCTATCCTCGTGAGCTATAAACCTAGTGGAATAAATACCCGAATTAAGTTAGCTTGATCGGCGCGCGGGGGCTGTTTTCTCGTGGACAACAGATCCACCTGAAATGGCTATCCAGTGGGGATTGGTTTGTGCTTTTCTCGTCGTGATTCTGCTCATCAGTTCAGAGACTTCTGCCATGTTCATCAGTGACGTAAAAGAAGAAGTGAAAAAACCTTGTAGGTTTCCTGGAACACCATGGCATGGAAAGGTCGAGCCGTTGATCTCACCTGCCAACAAGCGGGAATTCCCTCATAAAACCAATGTCAGGTAATTGCCTTTGGTTATTTTGTGAACGACAATTACCATTGGCATAACGCAGTGTTTCATAAGCGTTCTTTAGTGAACCGAATTGTGATACACGTACGTATTTTGATTATGAGCAGAACAATCGTTCTGAAATGATTATTGAGTTCTCATAAGTTCGTTTTTGTCCTTTGAACCTTTTCTGTAGAAGTAATGACAGTCTATATGTGTTATAGCTCCTGCAGAAGGACTAGGATATATATCCTAACCAAACAGTAGTTTTTACAATAAGCTCACGTATTCGACGTTGTGACTTTCAGTAAAGGCTCAACGCACACCTCGAATGATCCTTGACAAAGCCTCACGTTGTTAGGTGTCGATAGCATAGAGCCGTGTGCCTAAAAAACGGTGTCACACCATAGCCCAGTATAATACAGTTTTCTTTTCAACACGCAGTATGTTTCTATCCATATTTACCTATTCTGTGTGTACGCGCATAGCTACTCCTGTGATCCCGGCTACACGCTGGTTGGCATGAAGAAGCGGCAATGCGACAACGGAAAATGGCGTAATCCAGTTCCGAAGTGTCTACGCAATATGGCGTTGGAAAAACCAGTGTTCTTCGATACTGATTATACACATGCGAGCTACGCTGTTGACCATGATGAGAATAGTTGCGTGGCATCGAAGACCAAACATGCAAAATACACAATGATCGTCGACCTAATCGAGCCCACTACGGTCAAGGTATGTAATACTTGCGGTGAATTTTCGCTACCCAGGCTATTAAGAAATAGGATGATTACGGGCTCGCTCGATGAACTCCTAAAGGTATTGTTGAACATTGGTGTAGTACGTCTTCACATGAATGCGCTCGAAACGGGAACAACAAAGGGCAAAACCGTTCTAAGTGGATATGGATATATGTGCATTTCAGTACAGTCGCAGCAATTTCAATTGAAGGAACGTATATTTTCTTATCGATATTTTAGTTAATCACTGTCCTATTTGGAGAACCAGCATTCAACGTGTCGGTAATGATACGAGTGGGTAGCCATTATCCAAACACATCGAAAATTTGTGGCCACAAAATCCTCGACATCGTTCCCGGTTTGCCCAACTATTTCAGTTGTCGGGACAACCCAGTTGGCAGGTACGGAACAGGCGCTGATGAGTATTACAGATTTGTGTATTATAATAATTCTAGAAATAATTAATAAAAAGTTTGTAAAGACGAAGCTAATAGTTTGCACATATTAAACTATGCTTTTACCTAAAACTAACGCTGATATACTGTTGTGGACTTCAGCAGCAAGAAATGTAGTTGTACGAAGATTTTTGTTACATCTTCGTTGACTTCTTTTTTATGCGCGACTCGGCACGAGCAGTGCCGCATTGAAGAATCAACAAAGACAGACCCCTATTAAAGTGTGATAATGGTGTCAATTTCGTATCGATCGCTGTATTATAGTACAACCATTAACGAAGCAAATTATGTCTTGTTTGGCTTATTTTCTATTGTCATAGACACGTTTCCGTGCAGGTGACACATTCGAAAGACATAGTGAACTTCTGTAACTTACAAGTTCTTTCGGAAAGTGCCCTTGCTGCCCAGGACGTGTGCTCCAACCAAAATGATAATCTAAATACGACAATTGGTTCGTTTGGCACTCGGTGTATCAAAGTTTTTCGACAACGAGTAGCAACGATCGAGGAAGCACGAAGTGTGTGCAAAAATATTGCTGGCCACCTTCTCGAGCAGATGGATAAAAATCTCCAAGATTACGTCAACTGGCACCTGGCAACTCACTTTGCTGAAGAAAAGAATACCAGGTTAATAGAAATATGTTGCGAAATAAAACTACTACGTATTGATGTTACGTTGGTGGTCCAGTATGCATTTGAAATACAAGAAATGTCAATAGTTTTTTCCTTACATTTGTTCATAAACTGAATACGATCTTAGACAGATTCTACGTAAGTGAAGCTTGCATTAACTGGCGCCTTTTGACTGAGCATTGCCTCATAGAAAACTCAGTGTCCTAACTAAACGTTAATCGCACGTATGTTATTTTCTTGCTGTTTCTCTCTCTGTTTGAATTATGTGCATCACATAATGACGTCTTTGTGTACTGAACTTAGAAAGACGTGGTGAGCTACGGTCGAATCTGGGCGAAAGCATGCGTCGTTTCGTGCTTGGGGGGAACTACCGGATGTAATACTCGAAACAATTATATAATATTCTTGGATCATAATTTCAGTGCCTGGTTAGGCGCTAGACGGGACAAAAATGCATCTTTAGGCTGGAGTTGGTTCAGCGGAGAACCCGTCATAAGTGACGACATTTTAGAAGATAAGGGATTCGGTTTGAGCTACGATTGTCTGACGATGGAAGGAGAGGTTTGGAAGGTGCAAAAATGCATAGGATCTCATTATGCTGTGTGTATCCACGATCTGAGAACCTGCGGAACCCCGCCTATGCCTGAAGGAGCCGCCATCATGCATCAGAATGGTATATATATATATATATATAGAACACTGATTTTGCTCTAAATAGCATAGTTAGCAATACAAAAATAATTGCTCGCTGTGTATTGCTGGGTGGTTCCAGGCCATCTTGGTAAATTAATTGTTCGAAATTAGGTGTGCTTCGTTTTAATCGCAAAAATGGATTGTTCCAGTACCGCACTAAAAATATCCCGATTTGATATTGTATAATATGAATATTTAGCTAGGCCCTAATATAAATATAGTATTTTTGTTCATGTTGAGGTCTAAACAAGCCCAGTAATATTTAACATTTTTGCGTAGAGTATATTATCGAGTATAGAGAATTAGCATGATGTAGCGTTGCCGTGTGTCTAACCGACTGTATATAAATCTGTATCGACAGGACAAGTACCCGTTAACCAGATCAGCAAAGTTTTCTGCGGTGAGAGTTACTACCTTGACGGAGATGAGGTTCGTTGCTTCGGAAACGGGTCGATCTCACAAAAGGGTACGCCTGAATATACTCAGATTAAACCTAAAAACAACAAGTCTGACATAATACGCATACGGTGAGCATACTAAGAGAACCAAGCTTACGAAACGATCTACTGTGGGTGCAAAGCCCTTAAATAAACTTCCCTATAGATAATGAATAAAAACTGGACTCTTACCTCTTAGAACCTGCATGTCTTCCATTCAACTGCTCGCTGACAATGGAGGATGGGACGATCGCACGTCTAGATGGATCGAATCGGGCCAACTTTTCATGCAACCCGGGTTTCATATTGGCTTCACCTTCTAATGAGTCGGAATTGCGTTGCATTGATAGACACTGGACGCCCCAGACGCCACTGTGTCTGGAGGAAACGAGTCCCACCACAAACAAGGGTTTCGAAGATGTTCACAGGGTAAAGAAATCGTTTCAAGTTTCCCCTCGGTGTTATTCTGGCGTAGCAATATATATATATATATATATATATATATATATATATATGCATCAGTGCTGTACTTTCCAGTTTGGTGCGGAAGTGTTATAAATATTGGAAAAATAAATCACAAATATTATAATGGAAAAATTATCACAAAATATTAAAAACGCTGTGGCTTCATTGAATAACTGCATTGCAGGTAGGGGACATTCTGCAGGAGGAGATATCAATTCTCTCACGAATTCCGGCGTTCATTATGGACCTTGACATCCTCTCTGTCATCACCGGTGCAACGATTATAACAATCGTAATCGGACTTAGTGTTTACCTGGTGTATAATCGAAGACGCGCCACTACGGGAGAGGTAATACTATCGTAAGTATATAAATCTTTTCATTTCGACTAACTTACTTTCATGTCTTTGTAGCTTGGTTCACTACTACCTAACATATCATCAGTCGTACATTTTTATGCAGAATCAAGTCTACATGATATTATTCCACGTCTAAATAGTTCAACATGTAAGCAACGTTGAAATTCCACAAACGAGATACAAATAGGCCATCTTTGTGTATAGATCAACCTCACAAATTCGAACAAGCTTACAAATCTAGACGCCGTTCGACTATAGGGCACTTGAGTTGGTCAGCTTCAAGCAACGTGCAGTGGAACTACCAGAAGCGACGCTTTCATTGCAACTGTGGCTTTTCTACTTTGGATGCATGAGGCCGCATAAAGCCGCACGGTTGTCCTATCTCTATTTTCACCGCATGCCTTACTGGCGGTAACCTGTTGCTGTATATCTGAAATTGAGTTGTCCAACATTAATTGAAAAGGTACTTTTATCTCAGCCTTTGCTAGGAGGATGAGCATTCGTGGAAACGCATTGTCCATGCCGTTTCTCAGGCAAAACCTATGCAAACTACTTAAGATCGCCTCAGGGCCCCTCCACTCCAACGGTATCTAAACAGGCGTCGAGACCATTTGACACTGCAGACTAGTAGTAATAAATATAATATAATAATAAATAATAATAATAAATACTACGTCACTTGCCTTCTATATAAGCTAGCTCCTAGTTCAGTTGTATAATTACTGTATATATCACACAATTTAAATAGATACATGTCTTCTCTGCCGAATCGTTGCCTGCATTGCTATATTATTCATCTCTAAAATTGCAGCAAATCGTCCGTCAGAACTGGAGCCTTATGAGTTTTGGCGTCCCAATGAAGGATCTACCCGTCGCGTCCTTAGGTCCGGTTTCTGAGCCACCGAGTTTTGAAAGCCAGCGCTGCGGTACTGTCATTCTACCGAAGTGCGTCTAGTTATAATGGTAAGGAACGAAAATAACATTAAGGGATTCGATGCTCGATTCAACCAGAGCCACCTTGATTGAGAAAAACACATAATACGCATTTTGTTTTTACAGATTTGATATGAGCTTATTGTAGCTCAGGATGTACAGGAACGAAAACACATCTGATTCTACTGTGTTTTTTTTTTTAAATACTTTTATATTGTATAGCATTGTAGCATCATTGTTATAGAATACGTAGTTACTTCTGTTGTTCTTTCCATGAATATCGTGTTGTACCATTGCAACGCGTTGTAACTGGTTGCATTAACGTAGAGGCAATTCTTTCGAACTTAAATAGAATGTCTGTGCATTGTAATTATAAGACGTATTTGATGTATTTAGTGGTGGGCGTATTTGTAATACTCTGTAGACGGTTGGCTTGAATTTGACCATAAGAAGTGCCAAACTACATGTCCCGAGCATAAGAAATCGATCAGTGAGTCGGGGCTAATTAAGCGGATCTAGCAAAAACGTCGTTGATTTCATAATCTGTGATTCGTCTGACAGAGTACGTCATGAACCTCAAAGGACTTAACACATTTAGAAGCAAACGCATTGGACAGTTAGTTCTTTTCAAGATACAGAATGAGCTATATTATGAGCTAAGCTGGCCTGCTCTGTAATTGTAAGACAACAGACTAATAATTATATTATAATTATAAGTCGGTTATTATGGAGAAAAATATTTATAACCATAGACATGTATGTGTATGTATGTATGTATGTCGCGTCGTCTGATGTGTAGATGTGCCAAAGCAATAGTTTTGACATGAATTGCAGCAATTTTATTCAAATTAAATAAAGTTTCATGCGACATAATTTTAAGATTTGAATAGCTTCTCTGTTTTTGTTTATTCTCTTCTGTTAGCAAACTGATAAGCTAAACCTGAGCCTGTTACTAAGAGGGTACGCTTCGGACATGTCTAACAACGTTTGCAATCCAACTTCTGGTGGTATGCATCAAATCGTATAGGCGAAAGTACAAACAAGGTGGACGTGACTTAAAATAGATATTCTCACTCTTACGTAATATATCAAGCGCGGCGACTTGTCATTAATTTTCGCGCGTCTTCAGATACAGTGTCAAGAGTAGGCAATCGATGCATGCAGTGGTCGAGCCATAACACGATCATCGCCAATCTAGTCCCCAGTCAAGTAATTCCATTTCTAGCCAACGTTCTGTTTTCCGTCTTGTCAAGGATTTATTTCCGAAATGCGTTTAGTTGCACTTCCCGTTCTCCCTAGCGATGCGATTCGGAAGCTCCGTTGCCAAAAGTTTCAGCAGCAGCTTTTTTACGGACAGTCGGACCGCAAGTATCACTATGACGTTTTATATCGTGGGGTTCGCCAGTGCTTCCGACTCGGATCAGGTTGTGCGGATGGTATATTTCGACAGATTGGACAAATTTACTTTTGGTAACACGTGGGAATTATTGTTTGCCCAGACCTTGTGACTGGGCTATGTGTGGCCACTATTTTTGACTTTCATCATGTCGTCCGAGTGTTTTTATTCGGTGCAGAGGATGCGATCGCAGTTTTATTGACGGTCGAATCAGACTGGGAGTCTCTAGCCCCATTGTGGGTCATAGTGCCGTCATCTTTTCTTATTCTTGCATCCCAGTCGGGAAACAAGCAAGTGACACTTATACAGTATAAGCACTGAATAAGTATTTAGACCAATCCATAGTCTGCTGCTCGTGCGTGATCGCCTGTCATAGCTATACCGTGTAGATCCTTCCCTATTTCTGTCTACGCTTGGTTAGTAAGGTATAAAATCGTTCGATTACGAAGATACCTGACGATTATTTGTTCCTATAAACCTTACCAACTTAAGAGCTAGGCCGTAGCATGTGGTGTACAAATGAATAGTGGATGATCATCGGCAGCTGTATATTGTCGAAGCGAACCGGGATCTTAGCCATGAAAGCTCACTGTAGAATCGTGCTATAATGAATACATTGTTGTCGGTACTTAAAGATTCGGATCCAGTACGCCTGCGAGAAAAGGCTCGACTATATTGGTCTATTTGTGTACTTATAAAATCACCAGAAACGGAACTAAGTTCCGGTTGTTTTATTCGCCACTTCAACTTATTGTAATTTTATGTTATATAATTTTAGAATAACTGAATGCATCCTAGCCAAAATATTGTCCTTCGTTTGCTATGATATTCGTCTATCTTTCGGGCTAATAATACATCCCTCGATGGAAAATGGCTTTTGTGCGTGAAAGCGAGCCGTTCGTCAATCCCTTCGCGGACTTCGGCCCCTGTTGACCCATTGATAAGCAAATAATACCGGTTAAATCTGTCCGTGCAGTCAAGATACCTCGGGTTTCGCCGTATCACACGTATTTTATCGGACAAATTGTATACAACAGAAAGAATTACACATTTTAGAGATAGCTTATTGAAGCTACAAATAAGGGTGAAATACAATTACCGTGCACGAAGCACTTATGCTCTATAAAACCTATATAGAAGGTGTCGGTGAACATTTCAGAACGCTAATTACGCCGCATAAAAATAAATACGTGTTCAAGGATAAAAGTCCATGTATGACCTTTGGTTGGGGTGGCCTAAAAAACGAAGAGGAATAGAAGTAGAATAATAGGTACTGTAGGATTCTAGCCGTACAATTCATGTATAGTCAGTTTGTAGTTCTTTACCTTTATATTGCAATATAAACTTTCTTACATATATAATAGCTGCAATTTTTTTTTAGGATTTAGAGGATTACATCTAAAGAACTGAACTTGTTTAGCGCACTTGGGTTATATTACTTCACCTTTACCCTACGTTTAAAAAATGTGTATCTAAGTAAGCTTTTTTTAAAATATAATTAGGCTATTTGCTTTGTTTCTCGATATTGTTTCGAGATATTCTCCTAAACTGCTAGAACGTTATAACAGAGATAACGTCTAACTTTCAGCGTCGGAAACCACTTAGGGTTAAAATGCTACGAGTTCATTAGGTAAATCAAATAGAACGCATAGTATATATGAAATATATATATATACTATATATTCATATAGTATATATGAAAATGCCTACGCATACTTTATTGCAGGTCCCATTTTTTGTGATGAGCAAAATCTGTAGCAACAACCTAACTCCATTCATTTTTTTGAGTCAAATTATGATTTTGCGATTTAAAAAATTAATCGTTAAGTTTCATTGAACTTCCTTATTTTTAAAAAATCTAGTAGCAAATATCTATATTAGCGGTCTCATGCTACATTTGCTAATTAGTATCTTCCTCTGGGTCACTTTGTTAAAATTTCCTGCAGATCTACTCTCCTCCCGAGAGCATCTTGCGAGCGATGACCATTCGCTGGATCTGAGAAGTCCCCTCGTAGATCTGCGTAGGATAGAATATTGAGAGGCAATAGTGATAAGTATTATGTGCGTTTTGACATTGAAGAAAAAAATGTCGTTCGATAGGTATTTCAATTTTTTTTTTCTTTACATAAACGCATTTAGGCTAAAACGAGCTTTTTGTTTTATTTTCAATTACCTGATAGATCTTGGCGTCCCGCATCAGTTTCTCGACAGGGTACTCCGTGTTAAATCCGTTGCCTCCGAAAATCTGTACAGCGTCCGTAGCACATTTGTTCGCAACGTCCGAAGCAAACGCCTTGGCAATCGATACGTAATATGTATTTGTGTGACCCTGGTCAATTTCCCATGCAGCGCGCTGCCATGCCAATCGAGACGTTTCGACTCCCATTGCCATTTCGGCTAACATAAATTGCACAGCTTGATGCTGTTACTCGCAGAAGAAAGACAGAATTAGATTATATTGATCACTATCATAATCATATTGATCAATTTTCGTTTTCGGAAATATCAAAGCTACCTAAATAAAATCAAATATTCTCAACATTTTTTACGCCTGTACAACGTTTCTGTACATGAATTGCCAGGAAATATTGATGGAGTTTCAAGGATAAGCAATCGGCTAGGATACAGGTAAACCTACAGAGGCTGTTGCTGTCGATGTCGGTATATGTTATTCGAACAACAAGAGATGATCTTCATTTAATTCCAAGAGCTAGGCTCTCTGGCAGTCAACTATTTCTGTTTTAGTTCACACTCCTACCGCATGGTGTCGCTAACATATCAATAGTCGATTCGCTGCTGTAGTATAGAGTAATATCGTTACATTATTTATTCAATGGCTGGCGCTCCAGCACCGTTTATTCTTTTGTTATCATTGATGTTCAGCATGGATTTCTTATTAACTCAACCAGCCAAACTTGATTTACGTATTTCTGTCATGCAGAAATAAAACACGGACTGAAATTGAAATGATACCTACAGTGGAAATAGGTTTTCCGAACGTCTTTCTTTCAAGAGCGTACTGTTTCGCTTCATCCAATGCACGTTGGGCGAGGCCTGTCGCTGCCGCTGCTACAACAGGTCGCGTTTCGTGAAAGGTCATCATGGCGACTTTGAATCCGTCCCCCTCCTTGAGTAGAACGTTTTCCTCAGGGATCTCAACATCCTCAAATGTGATTCCTCGCGTGTCTGAAGCCCGTTGACCCATATTTATTTCTTTGCGACCAGGAATCACACCCTTCCGATCTCTAGAATGTAATGTTTGGCCGCATTATGCGATGAACACAAGGTAAAAATAAGAACATTTCTAATGTGGTATTAAGAAACAAGTCGGATTTTACAATGTATATTGGATTTTGTGTTAACAATGTGCTTAATCACGTTTATCGCAAAAATAGTATTAGTTTCCGTGGTTCAATTTTTTAAAATCAAACAAGGCGTCTTATTCATACTATTACTTTTTTGCATATTCACTGTTGACACAGCCGACAAGCTAAAATTCCGATAATTTCGCAGCACTAGTTATTAATTTCTTTTTTTTTTCATTTAAACCAGCCAAAACTTTCTACAGACCTGTCAACTATAAAAGCTGTAAAGGCTTTCGAAGTAGGGCACTTCGGATCGAAGTTCGTGCGTGCCAACAAAAAATACCAATTCGCAACACCACCGTTCGTGATCCACATCTTCTGGCCGTTGATTACCCATTTGTTACCCTTTTTCTCGGCCTTGGTCTTGATACCTGCGACATCTGAACCTGCACTAGGTTCTGTAACACAATAGGCTGTAACGATAGGCTCGTCAATGCAACGACCAAGATACTTTTTCTGTTGCGCAGGATTTCCTGTCAAAACGACAGGTGTTTGCTGTAGACCGACGAACGACAAAACCATTATCATCACCAGAAACACAAATACAAAAGTTAAAAACAAGTAGAACAAGGGATTCACTTAGAAAAAGGGAAAGGCATTCGGTTTGTTTCAGAATAAGGTTCTGTATTTAGAAAGGGATAACTACGTAGTTTATTTTTTTAAAGCAGCATAAAAATGTATTGTATGCTGGCACCCAAGTGGCAACATCTTAGACTGATATATTTGTAAGGGGCTATCTACAGGAACAACTGTTCAAGAGAGGTAAAAAATAAAGGCAAGACAACTGCATGTGAACATTGTGCAGAGCTGAAGGCTATATAATATCTTTCAATAATTCAATTTCAAGAATAAGAGAAACGAACAGCAATAGTCGACTGCTTTCTATTAGACAAAGACAGAATTCAGACATAGCATCCGTAACATAGACTGTGTAGGTTCGTAACGGCTGAATCTCATCATCCCTAAGCCGTGGAAAGGCGTTATAAAGCCCCTCACTAATTTGGAGAAACCGCGCGCTCATATTTGACATACATTGTCACATTTTTTTTAACACACATAGAAAATTCGAAGCTCTACGAAGAAGCTACCAGGAAGTTCGCCATTAAAAGCACAACCGATAGGAGGAAGCCAGGAGAATCAAACAAAGCAAATTGGGTAATGCGGCTCATTACGAAACGGTTGTTACAGATCTTTCGATGGTACGATGCAACCAGTCACTGCATGTATCCAGGATTTCCTGTATTTTACAACATATCACCCGTATCGTCAACATTATATCTTCTTAGATGTACTGAAATACCTACCCCAAGGTCAGTGGCGGTGGTCGCCAACGTTATTCCCGAACATGCCCGGCTCAATTCTTCAACATCGAGACATCTATCGAACACTCCCAAGCCCATACCACAATCAACAGTTTAATCCGCTCGATCTGATAGAAAGACAACTTTCATCACAAATGTTTTTCAACGAAGTCGGCTCTAGTCTCGGTCCCCACTGCCACCGTAACCCCCCAAAAAAACATCCGATAACTTTCCATATAGACTGGCTCCTTAGCAGCTGATTTGTTTCGTGAGTGTACCTAGTATGCGCTATCTTTGACGGATCTCCATCTGATAAGATCCTTTTGATTATTTGGCTAAATAGTGTTACACCCCTTGCGCTGAATTCATAGTTCGATCACAGTGGTCCTTGCAACGCAAATCTCTCGGAAATGAAAGGAAAAAATGGATAAATGCATGACAAGCACACCAAGTTTCGAAACCAATATTTCCGTAGTGAGCCTACCTGTACATAGCGAGTCATGCAAAAGTTTTTGTTGCAAACGCGTCGTACTCATAGAGCGAAATGAGACATTATTTGTATGTATTGACGACTTTTTCATGTCTAGATTAGACCTGGCCTCGTTAACTTCTTCTGTCTATCCAAGTTATTATGCCCCAATCGTAGATTATAAAGGTTTAGTAACATGTACATAGGATAAAAGGCGATAAAAAGTGCAAAGCACAGTTTACCTTCAAGTGGATTGACACAACCAAACACGTAAACAACCAGAAAACGTCGTTCCATAAACACACGTTAGTCACACCTCATCCTTGTAGTAGTTTCAAATGAGTCTCAAAAGTCACATTATCTCTTTGCGAGTTTGGGAAATTATAATTTTTTTTTTCTGTAGAATTTACATACAAGGACACTGTAATAGAGTCAAAAGCTTATTGATGTCTATGCTACCGTAGTTCGTATTGGACTTGTGGAAATTGTAGGCTTACCCCAAGTCTAGCCGCATCGATGGCTGTAGAAATACCCGTACAGGCATAACCAATCTCCTCGGTCACGATACAGGCCGACATCGCCCCAAGGCCCAAACCGCCTAAAAAGATAAAACTCAGCATGAACATAACACAACACATGGGTCATGGTCGCTGCCATCGTCTAGAGTTAATTGGCGGCGCGAGTTAAAAAAATAACGTTACCATTATTTACGAGCCATTGAGATGAATTTTATGCCAAAATTCACCCTGCATTAAGCTCAAAATGTATGTGTCTGTTCTGTGATTACAGTTAGTCAAAATCTATCGTTCCTATCGTCCTATTGCTCCACGCGTTGGTGTAACATAATCAACTAGGTACTTAAGAGTAGCTTTACTTTACTATGCTACCTGTGAGTTACCAGCGAGTCGTTTTATCGACATAATAATACCAAATAGAATTTGATTGTTAATCTAAGACCCGTACTCTGAAAATAGCTTTCTTCAATAACCTCCTCACGAAACTTAGGTTTGGTTGCGCCTGTTTAACTATGGTTGATAAAATATCCTACCCCCTGAGTCGTAAACAGTCGTCAGCAAATTCTCCGTTTATGGACGAACAAGCTATCACATGTGAATTACATGTTTTCCTTTTTAACTATTTGTATTTATTCTATAGCCTTTTATGTCCGGCAGAATCTACACAGCGACACAAGATAACGCCTTTAGGCAAAGGGGTTTGGTAATTTATTGTTACCCCTAATAAAATGAGGATACTCATAGTATCCAAAAGCATACACTTTCGACCCCATCAGACTATGACCTATGATAGAGTTGGCATATAAGATTGTACTTACCGACACTTTGGGGAATGCTCAAATTCATCAGGCCAAGCTCATGTGCCTTTTTAACGATGTCCCAGGGGAACTGTAATATGAAAAAAAAAAGAAGAAAATAACTAACAAGCATCTCGTAAAAAGATTGATCAGGTCGATAACCTTACGTTTCCAAAATCTGCTCCAAGACGATTTTACGCCTTTCGAATACTTTGAAGACCGCTAGTTGTCATAATTGTTGCTAAAGTAAGATTCATGACTATCGCCAGAGTATCATGCGGCCATCAGTTGTTTTAGACCTTCATAAAAGAGGCGGACGTCGGGCGGACACGAGAGCGTGGATATAAAATTAACAAGCTTTTTGAAGAAAACTGAAAATACTATCTAAATCTGAATTTTCATAGCTTGTCAACATAGAGAATCGGCTAACAAACCGATGCACCCACGTACCTCTCCGGTTTTGTCATAGTGTGCGGCTTTAGGAAGGATCTCTTCCCGAGCGAACTTTCTAGCCAGTTCCTGCATTTTCTTCTGCTCGTCATTCAAGGCTAAAACAAAACAAAACAAAAAATTAATAATAATAATACTAGTTATACTGATGTATGTGGTTAAAAAGCGTCTCATACGAATTTTTTCATATGCCACTAAACTACACACTTTGGAGCAGTATCAAGTTAAATACGTAACGTACGTATGTAAGATCAGAAGCTAAGAGGAATAATCGACACTGAGTTCAAAGTTAATGTTAAGTAATGCCTCGAATATAGTCGAGGAGTTTACTCACTAAAGTTAATGCCTGATGACATTGAGCGAGAACATTGTTTCAGCTGGATGGTGGGCACAGCCCGAAGAATCTGAAAATTTTAAACACGTATACAGATTTTTTTTTGTAAATGTCGTAAAACGTTGCTTGTGGGAACGGCACCATTTACCAGTTCTCGTTGCACCAAGATGCACACAACTAGTATTTGCGTAATGATTGGTTCACATGGTGGTTATTTTTTAATGCGTGCCAAAGATAATGTTAAATATTAACCTCTCTAAAGCTGGATGAAGCTGCATTAAAACAAGCGAACATACATCCTCGTACAAACAAACGGCTATAAGATAAACAAATATAATTATTGTATAATCAATCCATTTTATTGTATTCACTATTACAGTAATTTGAGGATATATACAACAAGGACCTAGAAAAAATCGAGTAAGCTGGTAACGGGTGGTGAGAATCATTAAACAACCTCATTAAAGCTGAACTTAAGCTTACTACTGAAAGTATGTACCTCATTTGGGAAGCTCATATGCCATCAAGTATGCCGTCCTGATGTTTCCCAAATTTTCGTACATGCAAAACGTTCATCTGCTTTTAGTCATTACCTTTACTTTAGAACTATAGACTTGTCCGCATCACACGCGTCTTGTACAAATCACTTGACGCGCCTGTGCCAGATATCGTTCAAGGAGCATGTACTACTTGTCCCATGTCCCCTAACAGTGAACTCGATTAAGTTCGATTTGCAGCAGTCAATTAAACGTTGATCTATTACGTCACAAACTTACTTAATCTTGCAAGTTGTCTTAATGGAGTGGAAAATAAAAGTGGAAAATATACAATCGAGTATTTCAATCTAATCGTTGTCCTCGTCACGCCATCAACGATGCTCACAACAAAGGCATTTCTGTTCATTTAAAAATGAAATTAGTTCAGCCTTCAATTAAAAAGTTAAATCTCTACATCCCGGTCATGCTTATATATTGGAAACAATGATAGAATCACGAGTTTCAGACGTCAATGTGTGGAGTCCTACGGTGCTGGACGAACGTTCTGTTAGTAGTGGGGTTTCATATTTTACCAAAAAATCACAATGCTTTTTTATTTCACAAAAATCGCTAGCTGCTGCTGATGAACAATCATTCAGCAGGAGCTAAACTCCTACCCCCAGATCATGACATTAAAGCCAATGGCAATCATATGTCCCACTTCGTGGCCCACCCCTCCACCCTCGTTCACTCAACAGTCTCATAACACAACGCACCTGGGGATATTTACAAGAAAATAGCAGTACCAGCGAAGTGGTTACCAGCTGGATCGAATTGGGCTGCCAACTCGTATTGAATACTTTATAGGTTAAATCTATTAAATAGATTGACTCTGACGTTACATCTACGAACCGTCACTTAACTGAATATCTTGTGCCTACATGTGCCATGGTAGAGCGACTTTGTCAACAACCTGTTAAGAGTGACCCCTTTTCTTACAGTGTAGCTATCGTATCGCGGACTAGGTTCGACCTACATACTCTCGATAGTATCACCCTACGCTACTATATGACCTACCATATCAACTGCAACGCCACCGTTCGGTATAATCAGCCAAAACGTGACCTGCTATCTCCATCCTAGACATCGGATAATTTCAACAAGCTGTCGTGCTAGGTGTTAGGCAACGGTGTCATTTACTAAAATCGCACCGTATATTTGAGCTTCTGCATCGAGTGCCATAACGCGGGTAGCCATCTCAATCTCAAGAGGATTACCGAAAAATCGCTTATTCTGAACCCACGGCATTCTAGAAACATCTGGTCACTTAATGGTAAACATCAATATATATGCAAATATATGCATAACACATAAATAGAGCATACTATTATTACCTCTACTAGCAGTTCGATAACAATTCTTTTTTCTTCCAACTTTTTGTTCCTTGTATGTTGTTATTATTATTGCGACAATGGTTATCAAAAAAAGAGGCCATAATGCTACTCGATTGAAAACTAATCTTTGTCTTTTGTTACATGGTGCCTCGCTGTTGCAGCCATTGTGTTGCCCGTTTGTTTCTTACCACCCCCAGAAAAAGCAATACAAAACGTCGAAGTAACAGTAATAGCTCCAGTAGCAACCTATTTCTGGGCCAGTCTATTTCGGGCATTCGCATCCGACGCGAGCTAGACTACGCCAATAGCCACTTCGAGCCGTAACCAAACGCGCGGAATTACGGAACGGTGAGCAATTGTCGAAACAAGTTGACGGCGACAACTTAACGAGAAAACGAACAGAAAACCGTCGTTGTACGAAAGCTCGGCCTAGAGATAGTTTAGACTCCTATCACGCGATCCGTCCACGGACGACGGCCGCACCGTAAACAATTGACAGAACACTTGATGGATGACGCCATGGACAAAATGTTTTCCCGTCGCCATCGATAAGCGTCCACGACAACGACGTCAGATGGCGGAACGCAACAGCACCGCTTGATGTTTGGCGGCAGGAACGAGCACAGACATAGCACTGGATGAGTAGAACGCGAAGAGAAAGGGGAAAACATTAAGGCCAGGGGTTCCACAATAGGCGTGGTTATGGCTGAGTCTGCCGTTACTGCTCCCGCCCCTTCCATTGGGTTCGCTGCGGCAAATATTACAAACGCGCTCCCTGCTGAAGAGCAAATGAATGAGTAAAAAATGAGAAAAGGAAGTAGCTATGGCAAGAGAGTACCTACTTATAGGTGCAACTGCTAGGAATCTGAGGACGTGATCGCAACAATCCACCAACGACAACGACGGAAACGCCATCAAGAGGACAATGGTAAGGCAACGGTGGTGCGTCGTGTTCCCAACAAAAAACTGTCGAAAAATGTTATCGACCGCTCTTTGTTCTGGCAGGCAGCTAATCCTACTTACAGCAGAAGAGGCTGACACAAATGGCTTATACACGTGGGTAGCTAGGCAGCGAAAAGGATGTATGTTCATGTAAAATACTTATATAATATACGTAAATATGTAAAAATAACTTGCTGACGGGACAACTAGATAGGTTTACATACGGCATTGCAAAGTTGGCGGCTGATGCTGATGTGACTGATGGAGTTCTCGAGAAAACTACAGGCTTACGCATCGTAATGATAGGTCGCGGAAGTAGGCAAGAAACCAAAATGTACAAACGCATAGATTTTCGTTTGTGGAGTCTTTCGGTGGTAAAAATGACCGTCTACAGTAGGATCTTGCCTGTTGGATGCTCTTGCTTCAGTGATCCGTTTATAGAACTTAGCTTTTCTTATGTTTGATATCAGCTTAGGATGCTGGGGATATATCCCAGTGAGTTACACTGTGGTACGCAAAGAACGATGGCAAAACCAACAATTGGACATATAGTGCACAACGAAGATACAAAACCCAGGTCGTACTAATAGTCGTATAGCCCGTAACTTTGTTTCTAATAATAAAATTTATCAAAATCTGCCTAATTAACGCTGCCGTACAATAAAGGAGGTATGTTTTTAACGCTAAACATAATCCTGATAACGATACATCTCCGGTTGACTCCCCGTATCAACTAAACGAACTTTAAATCCCTTCGTGACTTCGTTTCCTTGTTAACTGCTACATAATACGCTATTTTTTTTACTCTTGAAAAGATTACCCGTCTTCACAGAGGTTTCCGGAAAAGATGAAGTTACATGTTATACCCGCGCATACATACATCCCATCTGAACCTTAATCAAGGATTTTATTCTAACCAAAAGCTGTTGTATGCTTCATAATGTGTTCTCACTTTTCTAGCTTCTTTGTGCACTACTCGATCACCATAAACAGCTCTAGTGGCTTGGTTAGTCAACAAACAAACCGAACAGCAATCTCTATTCGTCTATCAAGGCAAAATGATTCCAGTCGGTTCGTCGCTGCTCCCATCTACGGACTACTCAGCTCCATCTTGACGCAACACCGTAATATACAGTATTCGTCGTCGACGACTAGCGAGCGTGACAAATCGTCATGCACTACGATCATGATCAGCATGCATACATCTACTACGACCTATACCCAGTGGCCTGTTCGCATCGGCCTTAATGTCCCGGTCGCTAATAGTCTTATCAGTTCAATGGATAATAACAAATACAGTTTAAGCTGAATTAGCGGTCTTCTATTTAATTGAAAAATCGTTGACTGACATAGGCTTTCCTATTTTGAAATTAATCAAGTCGTAGGCAAGCTAAAAATATTAAGGTCATAGGCAAGAGGAGTATTGTTTAATTTTTGTAATACATTTAATTAATATTTTTTCCTGCAATGATAATCAAAATCTACGCCAAATTGAAAATTAGATTTTGTAGCACTATTTTCTAATTTCTATTGATCGTGATGACGTGATTGATCGGCAGCCCGATCACGTCATCACGATCAGCCGAACCACAACGCCATAAGGTATGTCTTCTGCGAGCTCTTCTCCATCGCCATTATCATAGTGGCTATTACTACAACGAGACATTTCAGCATCCTGCACTTCTGTTTCTGAAGCGACAGTTCGATGTCCTAAACAATGTCTAGCGGCTTACGACGATGGTTCACTTAATAGTATGCGCACCGTTCTATTTTTTTTTCTACTTCTCTCTCATCTGGTCTTTCATACGAGGTCGCACGCAAACACACATACTATCCAGCTACTAGCAGCTTTGATCGTGTAGAGCCGCAACCGGCCAGCTTTTCTGTATCTGTTTCGTTGCCAGCTTGGGGCTACCGCTGTCTCAGTGTTAGTGGCGCTCCCTAGCGCCAGCCGAACAGTGCATAAAGCGGAATCAACCAGTGATCAACGACTACGACTAACGTACGAAACCGACGACGCTTCCTGCGCCGCTCTAAGCAACTACGGCCAACGTTAACGTCAACAGCGTAAATAGAATAGACCAGTAACGAGTACACGCTGACTTCACTAGAAAGAAAGAGCAATTTCCCCGCGGCTGCCGGACGAGTAGCCTCGCAACGCCACAGCAGCGCAGCACATTGCCGAAGTATTGCAGAATGCACAGTAGAAGAACAGAGCGAGATCAATAACGCTTGAAGTTATGCTGAAGTAGAAACGAACTCTCTGAAATGAAGCGGGAAATAAGCTCTGCTTGATCCTTTACTGGCAGCAGTGTCTAGTTCAATGGTGGCTGACGGCAGAATAGTCGTCGCAAAAGATTATTCGGTGAGAGTCGTTTCGTTACCCTTTAACACTGCCGCATCTGACGGTTGCTATTTGCTCGACTCGGCTGTGGCGGAGTTAGAATTGCTTGCCAGTTTTGTGTTTCGCCGACGGGCACTGTTGACTCAGCCCTTCCAGACCCTTCTTATCTCTTCCTGTTGTTGTTGTTATTATTATCGGTGCCGCCGTGTTACGGGCGTCATATGAGTAACGTGTGTGTGCATGTGTATATCGATGCTTCTGCCTCCGAACAAAGTCTCTAAAGGAGAGTGAATCAGCGAACGTTAGAACGGCTCGTAGTGACAAAAGGGTGAGGTGTCTTCCTGAAGTCGATCATTGTTTTCTGATTTGTCGTTGATTAGGGAGAAATCTGATAATTTCCTAAGACAGTGTGGCTAGTGAGTGAACAAGCGAAACATAAAAAAGCTGTCTCGTGTGGAAGACTAAAAGGTTTCGGAAAAAGTACTCGAGTAAATGCGTGCGAATACCTTGAAAGGCCTGAAATTTTACGAAATAAAGAAAGTGTTCAATAGTAAATTACTAGAGAGTACTGGTACCGTTTTTTTAACTGGTTTGTGAGGGAAGATATTATTGTTTAAAGGAAACAGAGGTATGTATTTCAGAATGAACATAAAATTAACAGCGATGCTTGAAAATCTATATATATATATATATATAATAAGTATAAGAACGTGTTATTGCTAATGAAATTTTATTTCGTGAATCCAATATTAACGTACACACATTTATACTGATCACTGCGAATACACACGAAGTTTGATACAAAGCATGCATAACTGCGTCGAAAAATAACGCAGGCTGTTCACAGGTGTCTGTAGCCGTGAGCAACAACGTGTACGTTTATATGTAGTTACGATTTTCAAACTGACTAAGGTGAAGAACAAATATGAAAGTTTCAAACATACACCGCGTATAATCTGTATATGCAGTATGAGACGCTATTCTTCATATATCACACAACTGTATACAAGGCTTTATCGGTCAAGAAGGGGAAAAATCGCCTGTTTCTAGCCGGCCTGCACATGGCAGGGTGTGGTCAGTTATCAAAAAGAAACGCTTTGCCATGCGGGTCTCTGTATCTATATCTATAAGGCTTGACAGAATTGAAAGCGAGGAAATTAACCAACAATATGGTTGTCATAATAATAGTTATCGTCATGCAATCAACACAGTTGGTAAGAGGAGGCAAACGATTTTAGGCGCTAGGCGATATCGGTTGGAATTATTAGGTGGCAGATACCGAAATCGGTGATGGCTGGTTTTAAAGGTTTAACCTGTTAGTTACGTCAGGGTCATGACGATTTCGGGTCCAATGTGCGACCACTACGATTGTAAAGGTACTCACGGTAAACTAATTGTCTTTTTTATTATATATATATATATATATATATATATATATATATTATGGCGGCAAAAGTCAAACGTTGACAAATAATGCCTGCTTGAGTCTTGCTATTGGGATGGAAGGTATCACCAGGTTCGTAATAAAAATAATTAGCTAATACGTTGATTACCAATAAGGGAAAGATGTTATATAAATAATATGCGGAAACGAGTAAAATGTTTTTTAGCTCAAAATAAATTTACTGTATATACGCATGTGTAGGCCAAATGAAACGATCTCACCCCGTCGTCGTTAATCGAAAGGTTGAGTCGAACCACAGTTTTTTTCTGTCAGTGAGCAAAACTCATTTGGCCAAAGAACGTCCATCCCTGTTTTTAGAAATTGCCTTGTATAAAAGCGCACCATGTTTTCTTTTGTTTTGTTTGGGGAACATCTTTGACTTTAGTCATCACGGATGATAGCAGTAATTGATCCGTTGCAAAGCTGAGGGACCGCTCAAGCAATGGCTTGATTGTCCTTCAAATCATTACGGCTGCAGATGCAGCTATTTCTACAAACACATACAGATAGCCGGCATATCATAGGCATTATGGCTGTTTAAGAAATAGTAGCGCAATAGATATCAATCGTTTTGATGCACAATCCAGACAGAACTTTGCAGACGCCTATTTAAACCTGTCACGACCGCCAAAGCCCTGTTCCAGCCAAACGCACTTCGGCGGCGGCAGCAGCAGCACGGCAAAGTCATCCTTCTTCACAATGTGAGGCGTGTTCTTGGATCACCAACTACGTAGACAACTGCATTAGTAAAAATATAATCCGATGATGACGGTATTAACAAAAAGCAGGTTTATCTCACACAACATGTAGTAACTTGTTTAGCGCAAGAATATCAGTAGAAATTCACTTTGATCGTCTCTTCTTTTTTGTTCGGCTTTCCACCGCCATCAAAAACATAGGGTTCTCCTCGCTCGCTAGAATCGTCGTTACATTCCCATAGAATGCTTTAACGTTTGACTCCTGTGTTAATAACTAACCATTAAGAGGCATATATTTGTATCACATTGTTTTTGTCGGCGCGTTGCTCGTCGCAGTTTCGGTCGATTCAGTAACCGGCACCTACAGTCACTTTCAGCAATACCACGACAAATGCTATTTACTAAACGAGAAATCATCGTGTAACCCAACTTTTAGATGAGATGATTTTCTATTTACCTTTAATGCAAGCATGGTTGCCGTCCAGGTGGAATTTTCACAGTCGACTGCAACGAGCAGGTCTGTCAACTGGGTCGATTCAGCCAAACTTGCCTATCACTCACTAAATGGAGGTTGGGTCAACACAGCTGAACGTCATTGCGGAAAGGGAGCCACCTCGGCCAACGCGCGCCACTGTTTGAATTGAAGATCGTTGTATCGTGCGGTAAGTGGCTGTCGCAAGGACAAATCAGCGACGCCATCTTCGTTATAGCTACAGTCGTCTGCCGAGTCAGTCTATAAGCAAACTGAGGGACCTCGTCCACCTATCTGTTTGCATTTGTTGATACAGTCTGCCCACTACGAGTCAGACAGCTATCGTCGGTCGACTGAAATAATATAAGTTAAGTAGTTTCAATCTATTGACATGTGTCTAGAGAAGTAAGTTAACAGGTCAGCTCGAAAACCTGGAGATTTAATGGGTTCAAAATTGTTTACATTCACAGTCATCCCCACATAGCCTGGCCCGCGCATCCGAGCATCGTTCAACAGAGCCAGGCGATGCTCGCTTACACGCAAAATGGCCGCTTTCCCTTTTGAAAACAAACAAAGAAAGTGACCGTACAGCCGTGGTTGATAGCGTAGTAGGAGCGTATTTGTCTATTAACTTGGTCAATTAAGTTCGTGAGATGGTCTAAGTTCGAAACTGAGCATAAATACGAGGTTCGTTTAGGGTTAATCGAGCCAGCGAATACAGCTGTGCCTATCTATCAATATCGAACGTAAAATCTCAATGATTAATTAGGTATAGTCGCTGACAATTTCGTGGCTTGATGCTGGCTGGTACCGGCGTATCATTCGGTGGTTACTGTAGAAGTAAGTGACAAGGCCATTTTGTAAGTTGGTGCACAGGGTCTTTGTGGGCCATAGCAACGCTGTTTCATCATCTACCCAGACCAATTGTCAGTCTGTGTTATTTGTACCTTGAGTGGTGCGGACGAGGGTAAGCTCTTCTTACTTGAACGTTGCTTCTTCTTCAGTTTTGGCGTAACGTCTACGTAAGAGAAACAATCGAATAATTTGAGTTGCAACGCGCCCCTACTGAGCGCTGGGCCTTTTCTTGGTACGTTTGCTGTCGATGACAATGGATACTCGTAATGGTACGCATGTTGAATTTTCAATACAGTAAGACAACGACCGGTTGCAGTAAATAGGATCGTTCATACTTAGAAAGAGCGTGAATAAATTGTCATGTTCTTAGTAGCAAGACATATGGCTAAAACAGCATTAACCGACGAACAAATCAGATAGAAGCGCCACAGGTGAGGAATGAAATGAGGCCATACGAAGACATGGCGTGTTCGTGATGATCGGCGTGTGGCAAGTTGGACTGCAGAGTAAATTCGTTTGTATAAGCAGCATGAGAAAAGTCTTGTAAATACAATTGTCGCACTTATTCGAGCGGGAAGCGTAGTTACTATGGTGCGAAAAAATGCATATCTCCATTGATCTGCCTGTTTTATCGTATGCTAGTAGATAGGAATTAGAGACGTATGCAACATGTTGCGCTATGATAAGCGTTTCTACACCCGTTGAACAAAAGGGCACGTAAGACTAGTCAGTTAACTTGCCATAAATCGAGGTACTTGCTCATCATGACTCGATTGCTGATGTATCTGTCACACAATGGAATCACTTTGGAACAGGGAACTGAGTCCCGAACGTGAGGGCTTATTGAAGCGACTTCAACTTTTGCTTATCTATACCCGGATTTAAGATGAAGAGCATGTCTATCATGTCGCAATTATTCCTAACAACTTAAGAATTGTTTGGGAGTAGACAATGTTGTGCCTCCTTTCTATCACAGTCTAGAAATTGGACCGTTCAATAGCACAATCCCTTCCGTTAGCTACAATAGAATAGGTTCATATGTTAAGCATTATTTGTGGAGTTTTCCTTATTAATACGCTATTATTCATATATGGTATTATTAATACAATATCTTTACGTATATCCTTCACGTTAAAATTTCGTAGTTTGGGAGAAGCCATCAGTAGCCTTAGGAGGAAAAGTTAATAGGTTATTAACAGACGTAATCTACGCCTGGCGAAAATTCGCAGAAATTTGGTAACGAACCAACAAATCTGTCTTCTTAATAAGCGAGGAAAAAGGTGTAAATAACCTCATGACAACTCAACGTATTGATTCGACAAAGCCGTTAATAAAACCATCTTTCATAATAATCTGTTTTTGCTCTAATCTACGATCGTTTTAGGACACCTTTTTAAAAGGGCATACCGATCACAGTAGGTTTGTCCCTTAATTTTCAATAGTTGTAGGCGGAGTGAGATGGTCTACTTTATTCTCTTGCGTTGCTGACCTGTGAACCTATGCGCTGTCCTCGTAAGCGCCCATTGAATTACAAGTTAATGGTCCCGTCTTAACGTGACTGCCCCCTCAGTATCATCGATTCCAGCTCAAATCTACGATAATGATAATATGCTATCATTGAAATATTACATTCTAGCACGAAGTGCTAAGGCTAAAAGGCAAACGCTATGGCTCTAGGACTCCCTTTTTTCAAAATATGCTTAGGACGGCCGCGGACTCTATTACAGGTAACGTAGGCTTTGGATCTTTACCAAGCATCCACCATCTATATGGCGTTTCCTTTAAAATTGTGGTTATATTGTTAATGTCGCTTACTGTAAGTAGCTGAGTTGGTATCAGACAATCTTTACTTACGTATATCTGAATAATCTGTAACTAAGGTAGTCTGTAGATGCAAACGATTTGAATGCATCGTGCACACTGGCGTCGTTTTATATTAAAAAAAAAAAAAAAAGAGATGGAAATATAAGAACAGCATACTTGCAATTACTCGGTATTAGGTACACATAGAAAATATGTAATATATAACTACTGCTTTGTGTAAATAAGAGTTGTTTTTTAAGAACAAAGCGTTTATTAATTCTACAGAAACAATGCATTTCGTTAAATCGTCAGCAATATGTTTGAATCACTTAATTGACATACGTAAACGACGATAGCCATCGACTCTGTCACAAATTAATATACTTTTCTTCCGCTTTACTCAGATCTTCAATGAAGTCTTCTACGAGACTTGGCTGGCTTCCTTGTTAACGTTAATCCTATCTAGCGTAAGTTAGTTAGTCGGCGATAACCGAAGCGTGTGACACGTCAAGTTCTCGGGCGGGTATTCCATGGAGTGTGAACTTAAATCGAAAATAGGGTTGGCTCCTTAGTCGTTCATCATCGACGAAATACATGACAGTTTGCGTGACTAGTACATTACACACATATATATATATATATATATATATATGTTTGATGTACCGATTGTAATTAATTAAAACATAAGATCTATATTCATCGACAAAGTCATTTTCCACTGCTTACATATCATTTTCTGAATCACGAGTTCCCGTATAAAACATCCAGTTTCTCTTAAAGGTCTACACTGGCTTTAGGATAGTAATCTTAATTCTGAGATCTCTGTCTGTTGTCATTTTCTCTTACTAAGTATATAATAATATATATTAGTGCCAACTCACGTAAAAGCAATATAACATTTGCGGTCTGGATGACAGGGAATAGCTCCGTGGTGTAAGTGCATCAAATCTTCTAAGAATAATGGTAATAGTTCAGTGCTACCACGCTCGTCTACTAAGTTTCGTGAAAAATGGTAGTTTAAGTTTGAATTCGAATAGACATTTCGCGCTGGGAGTCAGTTGGCCGAAGTAACGTCTAACAGCTTACGTAAAACTTAAAACCTATTAGTCCCCTGCCACTGGAAACATGTTGGACTTCTGTTGCTATCACGGCTTATCGCTGTAAACAATCCAGCGTATCTGATGCTTGCTAATGAGGTATCTACATAAAATAAAAATAGATGAAGTGTTCCTCTTGAATTAAGGTTTAATCAATTGTGTTTGGTAACGACGATTAACTATTACAGTTACATAGAGCTCACACTATCTATAAACACAGACAGACAAATCTTCAATACACAAATAATACTTTCAGCATCCCGGCTATTATATATATTGTAGCTCGTTTCCAGAACAGATCGTAAAGAGTATCCTCAAAAACAAATAGAAGTTTGCATCTGTTCTACCAATTATCCGTTGACGCGAAAAAGACTGTGTTACTTGTTCGAGCTGTTTCTGACAAGAGCAGATTTCGCCTTATCCGTTTTGCTCACACCGACTCAAATGAGAATCTCGCTTATTTTATCCATAAAACGCTTCATGTCGCCTCAGAATTATTCAGTGTCTTCACTAAATCCGTGTCTGCCAAATCTATTCTTAGGCAAACTTTTTGCTCTCAATCTTCGCTCTTGTATTTTCCGGCCTCGTTAGTCATTCGCTTGATTTCTTCGTTGGAAGGTCCATCGTAGTTGTGGGTGATGGTTATGCTCCCGTACCTACCGGTCGTCGTTTCGACCGCCGACACAGTAAAGATTCCGTTACCATTTATGCCGAAACTGATTTTGATAGGCAACGCTTTATAGTTGGGTGGTCGACTGACGACAAATTGGCCACAGAGGTTATAAGCGGCCATCTGTTCGACTTCAGTGGACATTTTACCGGCCGTTGTTAACTCTAGACAAAATAGAGGTCAATCTCTACCGTTAAGTCTTTAAATCCGATGGCAAGCGTAGGTAGCGTCATGTCTTGAATACTTAAATTCAATTAAATTGAATTGTTGTGACTTTTCAGCATCGCTGCCCACACCAGGGGCTACAACCCCGTTCTAATTAAGAGATTGATTATACTGCCAATTTTTAAAAATATTGAGCGATATTTTGGAGATTACATGGAGAGGTTACATGGAGTACGTGAGAAATCGTCAAGCAAATAGACGTCATGTATGTACCCTTCATTTATATCGGCGTCATCTAAAACTTTTGTGACGTGTTCCAAGGTGGCCTGGGTTAGATTTTCGCACAAGCCCTTCAAGCAACTAAGTTACCCTGATGATATAGTCGATGCCTTTATATAACGAGTAGACATCCATCCGTGCTTCTCTGTTTTTTTGGCTCGTTAGCACATCGTTCGTAACCGTCTTAGCAAGCGCTTGTTGAAAGTTGGTTAGAGGGAGTTCTCGTTAGATTGAACTGCTATACGTCGTTTTAGTGGAAAGTAGTCGGCTATACGGCTGACTTTTCTCCATCGAGATCTATGTCTTTGGCAGCTGCGTGGATTGTGCCTTTGCAGCCGTTAAAAATGTCACCACCTACGACAACACAAGCTCATTATGGTTGACTACATGTCTGTGATGAAGTGCACAAGCAATGTTGGCTCACTAGCGCTACGTAATATGAAGCCTAGAGTAACTGCAACGACCTTGATAGCCTGGTTCTGTGAATTGCTAAAATAGGTAGGCTTTGAAATAACTGTGTCACGAGCTTCACAATTCAATTCTTTCAACCATTTATTTCATCTTCGCAAAGACTGTCGAAGACATTTTCTTCGGAGACTGATGTCTTGCGCTCATTTTCAACCGCTAGTTGGTACGAAGATATAGTACATTCTATTTTCTTAAACCACCTACTTACCGAATCGACCTATTATGGATTACGCTTTGTTTTTTTTTCATGGAAAGCTGTGTTAGTTAGATTCAATGCGATCTGGCTCAATGCAATATCACCAATAAGCCGCTCTTTGGTAGTACAGGCGACGTATGACAGTGTTATCCGGTTTTTCTGTCCACTAGTAATTACCCGAATCTTTCCGTTAGGGAACACCACGATTCCAATTTCCGGGTATTGAAATTGCTCCAACCTTCCTAGCTCTTTCTATTATACTTGAAGCCTGTTTTCTTGCAGATCAGTCAGAAAGATACTAGATAGATAGATAGATGTACTAGATCGTAAGAAAAACATGTTTTAACAAACATGTACTTTGCGAAGTTATAAAATTTGGTATTTCTTCTAAAAAATTTGGTATTTAGAAGAAATACTCTTTTACGAAGCAGATAAAAAAGCAGATAAAAATAGATATTGTATATCTATTTTTATCTGCAATACTCTTTTACGAAGCAGGAAAAAAAGCAGATAAAAAATAGATATTGTAAATCTATTTTTATCTGCTTTTTTTTCTGCTTCGTAAAAGTATATGTATCTGTATTATGTGTGTGCGTATATATACATGATTTTACATAATACATCTGTATTATGTGTGTGCGTATATAACATAATACATCTGTATTATGTGTGTGCGTATATATATATATATATATATATATATTCATAGTAAGTAGTAGTATAGTACTAGTACGTAGTTGATTTATTTAATAGATATTTTCTACTTTCTGAAAATTCTAAACACCGCTGTTAGGATTCGCTTATTTTTACTTCCGTTAAGTATGAAGCAGGTATATTTCCAGCCCTGGGCAAAAGCGGAGCCTTGTTATCTTTCGGAAATAAGTGACGCACACGACGGCCGTAGGTGATTCGGGTGCTAGCGTCGGCATAAATGTGACATGACGTTACGCTACGTTGAACACCAGCCCTAACCTACCTACTGTTTACTGATGTCCTGTTTACAATGTCAGCAGTTCTCAGTCCTTTACTCAGTCGACCTCTTCAACGGTCGGCCCCTGCGAAGCACTGGTAGCGTCACCACTAAACTCCTTGCTCATTCCGGCAAACTCGGAACCTCCGGTTGGGCCTCCGTGAATTTTCGTCATTAAAGGCGCGGCTACCTGTTCGAGATCATTGCGTCGTTGCTCGAATTCCTCTGTAGCCGCCAACTGATTACTGTCAATCCAGGCCAGCGTCTCCGTCACCTTCTCTAAAACCAGTTTACCCTCTTCCGATAGTTTCTCCGCTCCGGCACCTTCAACCGTTGACTTAACGGTGAAACAATAGCTCTCTAGCGTGTTCTTCGCGGCTATACGAACCTTCTGTTTGTCATCCTCGTCCTTGTACTTCTCTGCTTCCTGGACCATGCGCTCAATATCTGATTTCGACAGGCGACCTTTGTCGTTGGTGATCGTGATTTTATTCTGTTTCCCGGTCGACTTATCTACAGCGGAAACATTGAGGATGCAGTTTGCGTCAATGTCGAACGTCACCTCGATCTGCGGTACACCCCGCGGGGCCGGTGGGATGCCGCTCAGGTCGAACTTGCCCAACAGATTGTTATCTCTCGTCATTGCCCGTTCCCCTTCGAATACTTGAATGGTAACAGCGGGCTGATTGTCTGCGTAAGTACTGAATGTCTGCGTTTGCCTGGTGGGTATCGTGGTGTTACGCTTGATCAGAGTCGTCATCACACCACCAGCGGTTTCGATCCCGAGAGACAATGGTGCCACGTCAAGTAATAGCAAGTCCTGCACTGCTTCTGAAGTATCTCCGCTAAGAATAGCCGCTTGCACTGCGGCCCCGTATGCTACAGCTTCGTCCGGATTGATCGACTTATTAAGCTCTTTGCCATTAAAGAAATCCTGCAAGAGTTTTTGAATACGAGGAATGCGGGTAGACCCACCTACCAGCACAATGTCATGCACCGAAGCCTTATCCATTTTCGCGTCGCGCAAAGCCTTTTCCACAGGGTCTAGCGTGGAACGGAATAAATCGGAGCAAAGCTCTTCGAAGCGGGCCCGTGTTATCGAAGAGTAGAAGTCGATGCCGTCAAACAGTGAATCTACCTCTATCGACGCTTGTGTCGATGACGACAGCGTCCTTTTTGCGCGTTCACAAGCTGTTCGCAGACGGCGCAGCGCCCGCTTGTTCGTCGACAGATCCTTCTTGTGCTTACGCTTGAACTCGTCCACGAAGTGGCTAACAAGTCGGTTGTCGAAGTCTTCACCCCCGAGATGAGTATCTCCTGCTGTCGATTTCACCTCAAATACCCCGTCTTCAATGGACAGAATCGATACATCGAATGTACCACCACCCAAGTCGAAAATGAGAACGTTGCGTTCTGCTGCTGCTTTCTTGTCAAGCCCATACGCTATCGCGGCTGCTGTGGGTTCGTTGATGATTCGCAACACGTTCAGTCCAGCTATCGCGCCTGCATCCTTAGTCGCTTGTCGTTGCGAATCGTTGAAGTACGCCGGCACCGTAATAACGGCGTCCGTTACGGTCAGACCTAGATACGCTTCAGCCGTCTCTTTCATCTTTACTAGCACCATCGATGAGATCTCTTCCGGATAAAAAGTCTTTTCCTCGCCCTTGAAATCGACTTGGATCTTTGGCCTACCGTCGACCTTAGTCACTCTGAACGACCAATGTTTCATGTCGCTTTGTACGGTTTGCTCTTCAAAGCGTCGTCCAATCAAGCGTTTTGCATCGAACACAGTGTTCGTCGGGTTCATCGCCACCTGATTTTTGGCCGCATCGCCGATCAGCCGTTCCGTATCCGTGAACGCCACGTACGAAGGTGTCGTTCTATTACCCTGTTCGTTTGCAATAATCTCTACTTTCCCGTGGCGAAAAACACCAACGCATGAAAACGTCGTGCCCAGGTCGATGCCGATTGCTGGAGCTTTCAAGGTCATTATCGTCGATTTTCGACTTCTATCCTAGCTCAATCAATAGATCTCAGCGGCTTGCTTTTCCACTACCGCACTTCACAAGGACGGTCAGTTCGTACCGCTTCGTTTACTAATAGCAATGACTTGTTGCTGTACCAACCGCTGGTTTTATCCCAATGTCACAACTTCGTATGATCGCTAACGCAAATTGTCTATTGACCATATATAAGCGCAAGCTCCCTCTGGTGAGCGAGTCAAACGAAACTGCTCGATCCGGAGCGAAACTCTTAAAATATTCAGTAAGAAACCGATAGAGGTGTGATCATTTTTACGGAAAGTTGCGTTCTGAAAATTTTTCGATTACATCTCATTTAAAAATTTTGCGGCGTACCCCTGATTAGCTCATTAGTCGACATGTTCTAATTCGCTTTTCTTGCTGCATTGAATCCCCGAAAAGCTGGCTTCGGTCCAACAAGTTTCGTTTATACCTACCGCAAAGCCTCAAGATTTCTCTCGAAGTTAACAATGTTATAACATAAAAAGAAAAGAAAAAACATTAGAAGCAAATAGAAAAAAAAAAAACAAACAGAATGATGTGAACTACGAAAAGGCATTTGTGGTTCTTGGTATATAGTATGTGGTCGTATGGTTACCTGCTATTTATGAAGGAAGAGGCGTCTAATTCGCACGAATCAATAGTACCACTGTGTATGCGTACCCTATGTGGATTTGAAAAGATTATTAAAAAATTTTGCTATGTGAACTTAGCTCGTGTGCGCATATCAGTACGCCATTACACGTTGAACTTTGCTTACCAACTGATGTTTACTAGCTAAATCGTCCTGTAAAATATTGTCTCACACGCAATCCAATTAGTTTCTGAAAAGCTTGTCCGGTTCCGCTTCTCTAACCATAAGCCCGGTGCAATATTATGGATATATAGGTAGTTGTTAATGGTGTAAAACGCATGTACTCCGTGGTTAAGAATGAAACCCTTGTCTCCCACCAACCTTCGAGTCAGAATGTTTACCTAGCAGCAATTTGATTTTTGCCTTCAAAACTCATTGTGATAAACGATGCGCTCATGACTTTATATAATTTTCTAATTTTGTTTTTATGAACTCGTCTCTAGCAAAATATAAGAATGATGAGTCTGATACGAGTGTCATTTATTAAGCCCGTATCACAAACCTGATAGATTGACTATAAGGGTAACCTTAAAATCAATTAATTCACAGCATCACTGAATAGCGACATCGAAACATCGATGGGAGTTCACCAGTGTTTTCTTCTACTAAACGTGTGAGTTTAGGATAGGAGATAGTGAGCTCCAGGAAAGAGGCCCGTTTAGGTAGGAAACGTGGAACGAGCAAAGGTCACCTGTCTTTTTGTTTAAAACCCATAATCAAGTATAGTTTCGCCTAGGCTTGAATTTATTAAATTATCAAGCGATCATCAATTATAGAACTATTACTATGGGATCACAAAATCAGACAGGATGAGACCATAACTTAGTGGTCGCTCCAAGAGACCACTTTGAATTTTTGGTAGCCGGGCAGGTAGCGGAGACGACATTCACAGTATTATGCTGTTCTAAATTTATAACCTGCGTTCATTTTATGACAGCTTCTTTAATTAATGCTGCTAAAGTCTTTAACTGTAATAACTTTTCAAGCTCTGTTCATCATATTTTAAATGTGACATGATAGCGGTTAGTTATTAGCGGATTAGTTGTGCAAACGCGTTTTCTCCGTTTATTACCACGATAACAACGACAGCGATATTCACAAGTCATTCATTCAACCTAGATATTATATTAAAGCTCCATAAACTAGACACTCTTGCCGATTTGGGCTATACATTTGTGTCGTTCGTACTATGTACCAAATTGCACCTTATGCGTACATCATTATCAAATTCATTCGAAATGTCTGAACTCCAAATCCGCCGACGTTGGTCAATCCAACCTCACTCAGACGCTGGTCATTTGGCTTGTCACTAACGTCGAATCAACAGTCAGACGAAAATAAATAGCTAGGTCGCTCTATTGTTATGTGCTTGTTGCTCGCGTCATAGGCCAGTCTAAAAAAACGATCTGAAGAATGGTCCCGTAAGCGTATACGTTGTCTGCCATTTTTTTTGCAGCTGTAATCCTGGACCTGCCAGGCTAACCCGATGCCTGCACCTCTCGTTCTCTAATTGCGCTTCAAACCCGTTCCTAAGCAACTGCTGTCGATACAACGGACGCAACGTTAGGACAGCCAGATCCCTACGGTAATCTCAGCATCGAGAATAGTGTGAATGGCCCCTTTGCCAACAAGACACAATGGCGATATCACATTGATGTAACGACCTCACATTTTAAGCGTTCATGCAATAAGTATAACTGGTTTCATTACTTGCATTTGCTGACAACTTCCATTTCTAGAAAAGTCTGTCTAAAAGTCAATAAATCGTTTAATAAACAATAATTTAACACCGCGCGGCTTGTGGCCACTTGTGATCTAGAAATCAAAAATGGCCTCGGCATAAACGTTTGCGGATTTTAACCAATGACTAGATAAAGACCACTGCAGAACTGTTCACTGCCAGCTACTGTGTTGTTGGTTATAAGGCGAATTATGGTAAGGGGTAAAATTACCAAATGCACAGCTATGTAAACAGGGGGGTTCGGTAGAAGTTAAAAGCTGCCTATTCGGTGCGCTTTGCATGGCTGCATGTGTCCAGAATATATAAGAGTAAATAATAATATTATGTTCTACGTCTCTTAGCTAAGTAGTTTGGCAGATACCAGGAGTATGCCAGGCAATGAGATGTAGCGCAAATACGACTTCAAATCAAACAACGATCTAACGTAGTAACGTAAAGTACTGATCGCATTGACGATGTCTTCATCTAAACAATCACTGCGCTATTTGTAGCCCGATTTAAACAAAGGTACCTGACGTAGTCAAGTCATCTTCGTCAAAAAGACTACTATCAGTTCTGCTTCCATCAGAATGTTATAGGACTCGTAATATCCCTATCGGTGTGCCCACAAAAATACTGTGCAGACGTCTCCAAGTAGCCTGCATCGATCCTTATCAGATGTAAATTTGCATCACTTTCAGACCAACCATAGGGCGCCGTTATCTCCTCCGAAGCTACTGGGCTTAGGTGATGTCTAAGGTCAACTAGGCACAGCGGAATTTTACTTACGCCATGGAACGCCTAGTGCATAGTTAAATGCTTGCCTTCGAGCAATTTTGCTAGTCTCGATTATCATTCGAGTATATCTTGTGACTATGTTATGTACGTAAAGTATTGCGAGCTAAAATACTCGGCGAACGCCTACATAATTTCCGACCGAGTTAACAAATTAATGTTCATCTAAAGAAGACTTCTAATTCCAACGTACCGCCCAGTGTATCATCTTCTTGTTTGTTTTTTTTTGTGTGCATTTTAGGTGTTCTGCGCTGAGCGGATCAACGGCGACGCAAATCTAAGTTCTCTGAAACAGTCTGGTCATCTGACGGAACGCCACAAAAGCTAATCAGCGATCAGAATGAAGAATCGCCGTTACGAAATTGGCGGTGAACGGAAGTGGTGGCAGGTATATTGCATAAAATTTGAATCAGTATATGTTAAATTCCAATTTATGAGACCCTTAAGGTGATTAGTATTTATAACTACGTATGATATTTAGAGCTGCGTTTGTAACGGTTTGAATAAGCAATATAGTTAAGATTCGCCCTATAATATTTGATAGTATACGATTAAATATCTTGCTACAGAATAGCAGGTAATTCTTTTACGTGGTAGTTTTTTCGATTCCGCGTTCACGGCAGCCTTAAAACAAGGCCGGAATGGGTCGAGATTAAATGGGCAGTTGCAGTGTTGGCAATGAGAAAAATTATAGGATTAGAGGCAAGGCAGAGAGAAAGTAAACCCGTTTTAACTCGTTTACCTAATTATAAACCTAATTCTTATTATTTTCTTGATAGATATATTGTTTAGCGTTGACCTACCTTTTTTTATTACCTCTGTATTAAAACACATACTGCACAGTCAAAAATTAAATAAATGTCGATACTTCTACGGCACAATTTCACTTCAATAATTACTCTACTAGAAATTACGATAAATGAATACGCAAGAAATATATTTAAGTGTTCGATTGGTATCAAGAAGCAGCACCGTCCATGCATCTGCGGACGATTTAAAAATAGGTAATTTCAAGAAAACTAAAAATCATTGATTTAAGTTATAATGAGTTCGGTGAAGGGACGGCGAAAGGTTTCAGGACCCACTGCAATCTCGAGATCTGAATCCTTATTATTATCAGTGGCAAATATTCTCATTACAGCCCTCGACTGCTCAAGAGTTGTATGCAAATTTCACAAAAGAAAAAACCTTCCACTGTAACCAGCATGGCTGGATACAGATCAGTTGATTGCAAGCATTTCTCAAGGCAACTGAAAAATGGTAGCATCGCTATCGATTTCTTATTAAAGCATCCAGCGCACGATTGAAGACTCAACATGGCGTACCTTACACCCACGATCGAAACTGATCCAGCTGCGATCGAAGTGTACCATACTATTTCATCAATTAAAGTACAAATGATTTTTTGAGCGAGCAGAAAAAACGAAAACACTCGTAGCATACAAAACTGTTAATTAAACATTTTTTTGCTGAGAAAGATTCCTCTGTGCTTCTTGCAAAAAAGAAGCCAATGGCTGAGATTTTTTTTAAGTATTTAGTTGAACCATTTACGTAACGAATGCTCCTTCGATCTACCTTCAACCATTTTTTTAACTTCAGCCAGAGCACATTTTATACCAGAAATATAACAGAGATCATTTCGGCCGCTTTACGAGCAAGGTCTTCAATGGAAATCATGGTATTAAGAGGCTTCAGCTGTAGAACACGATCAATCGACTAAACAATAAAGAATACCTGAAGCGAATGTGATATAGTTATTTTACTGTAGCAGAATCTCACTGGTGCCCCTAGTAAGGATTTTCTCCGTTGTAGTTACTTGACTTTGTCCACATAATGTGCGGTCCTGTTACTTGTGAAAGAAGGACCGCGATTATTATTATTCCTATGTGAAAATAAATTTGTGGCTTAAGTTTAAAGCTGGGCGTGGAGGCAGTTTATTTCGTGATTGACTGCAGTACTGGACATAAAACCCGAAATATTTATTTTTATTCTGTACTTCAAAATGAACGTTTTCATATTAATTGTCAAAAATACATCTTACATCTGCTAAATGATTCTCTGTTTTAAAACGAATAATAGCTCTAATGACCTGCCATCACATATTATTATAGTTAGATTAGCTTCATTCCGATCCCCAACCGTCGAAGGACGATCAGATCCAATCGGCAGGGCAATTCTCGGTTAACTGAAGCATTGCCTAGCAGCTGGACTGACAAATTTGCAAGTAGCGACAGCCGCTGCTGTAATTTAAAGTAAACGCCTTTAACTCGCATACCTGTTGATTTGGCATTAATTCGAATGTCCTGAATCATTTAGGCTATTAGTTATCTCGTATGGTCTTAACATGCCCTGATTAAGCTTGCCAAAATGTACTCGCTGTTGAACTTCCTTAAGAATTCTACGGCCTTGAACCCCCCACCGGACTTTATTTTCTTCGATTTAAACCCTTCGTTTTCCAAATATTTATGCAGCTACCTAAGTACACGCTGTCCTGACGTATAACGCCTACTGCTACAGCACATGTTTCCGCAAGATTACGAAAGGCCAACTAAACAAAGAGGTTCGCACCTCAACGGGTAATTGACCCGTTTCTGGGTCGCCGAAGCAGCGCTTACATAGCACATGAAAGTGAGGCGCCACTCCGAGTTCGTTCCGTGCAACTCCATTGGATTGTACAATGTTTAAGTGTCGTCTCTAATTCTTGCTGGCTACTCAAATAATGTTTCATTCTCTACGGCATTTTTCCGCCGGCAAATCCTTAGCACACCTGCCACTGCTATCCAGTTTTCCTACAACAGCCATCCGCATGGTTATTTGCTACGAATGTTTGTGAGTCTCTGATTAGCTATGAAATGTTTGGCTCGTCGAAGCTTTTTGCGAGCGCTTTGTAGAGGGCGCTGCTGTGCTCGATTTATTATTGCTGAAGTAGTTCGCGTCTGGATGAGTGTTGTGAACTGAGCATATGTCTGCCTTGTCGGCTGCTTCTCGGTTAATCTATCGTCTCTAAAAACTTCCGGAGAGAGCTCGCTAAACACTCAAACTTGTCCGAACGTTGCTTGAGACGAGACTCGGTGGTTCCGGAAAAAACCCGCTCTAGCATAGAGGATTATTTGGAGTTCCTTTCACACTTATTGTTTGCCGCCATCATAGTGGTTTAAAGGTGACAGTAGCAGTTATCGCATACCTGTAGGGTCTGCAGGCAGACCGTCCGCCGCTATTGACTATTGAAGCTAAGGAGCTCGAACTGGCACAAACTTTTATAGCTACGACTTGGAGTTTACATTAGAAATCAACGATTGTTACGCAACGGCGACGACTTTTTTGTGCGATATTCAACCGAATTTGAGTTTGCACTACGGCTCTATATATGACTTTGAACAGTTGCTGCTGTCATTGTTCACGCTATATTTATAGTGAGTCACTAACTTTCATTGATACCGAATATCGACGTGCCTTGCATCGCCTAGCCAGTTAGACACTGCTGCCAGCAGATCAAGGGTACTTCGCGAATCTATTCCTGAGTAACCGCTCACGAAGAAAATGCCAATACCACTTTAAGTTACGCCGTATAGTGAGTGCTCCGATAAGGCGGGGCGCTGCGCGCGCTTTCGTTGTGCACATCTTTAAACGAGCTATACTCAGAGCGTGTCCGTACGGTAAGTCAACAGGGTACCTGTCTGTCTGTCTATAACAGTCAGCACACAGAACGAGTTGGATAAGAGTCTCACTCGTGCCGCCGTCGAACTTCATCGATTACTAACCGCCATTAGGAGTAGAAGGGTGTTTCTTTTGAGTTATTTGATCGACGCTGAAAGGAGCACCTCGACTGGCCAAATGAAGGTGAAAACGGCAGACAGAGGCCACCTCTGACCGGGGCTTTACACCAAAAATCTTTGTTAATCTTAGGTGATACGATGGTGCGTAACACTGACCAACACCCCCTAATGATCGAATACTGACAGAAGACGACAGATTCTTTTTGGGCTGTAATGAATTACATGCAGTTTACCCAATGTTTATCTCCTTTCTGTTCCGTTTCACAATTCATAATGAAAAGTTAGTGAAAAACTAGAGTTAGAGGGAATAATTAGGTTTAACTCAGACGCCGCAAAAATCGACTGCACGTAATCAGCGTTTCTGAAACGACCTTCTTACAGATAATGAGCAAACTTAGCGAAAGTGAGCGAGCAGTGAAACAACACAAGGAAACCATCATAGTGCTATGCAACTTGCATTTCGAACGACTGTGAGTCTGTGAACCTATATAATTCATACCGAAGACGAACTACATGCTGACAAACCAAACTCAGATTGGTGACATCACGGAGTAAATCGTAAACGGTAAACGTGTAAAGTGTCACACTCCACCTGGGTTAGTGACGTATTGTAAGATCCTGTTTTGTTGTTTCAGTTAGTGTTGACTTTGCCAATTACGGATGGCTCAACGCTATTAGGCCAGTACCTTAAAACGTATTTCACACTTTACCGCGTCCAAGTTCCCGCAACCGCAAAACAACTCATTATTTTCTTCTACCTCATCAAAGAATACGTAGGTGCATTGTAACAATCGATGGTTTAGAAGTGTCAGGAAGCGTAAATCATGCATTCTGCGCAAATTTAATGGTCTATATATTGTCGAATAACTTCAATTTAGACCAGTTAACCATAGCTATGTAAAAAAAACAGTTGACTGATTTGAAAACAGTATCGATAGATCGTCAGGTGCTCGTAAACTGATTCCTCGAAACCGGACAAGCCAAACGATCTCACTTGCTCGCGCTGATTACAAGTATACCTACGACACTCATATACAGGGTAGTGTATCTGAAATGGTAATTTTTATCATGTTGCCACGACTGTATTTCAGCAAAAAGACGAGTATTTCAGTAATTCTCTACAATATTTGACGGTTATTTTTATTTAATATAGTCCACGAATACTGTTTCGATCCAGGACCTAAACTACTTACTAGTTATCCATTTTTATCTCGCAATTAATTTCTTGATAATAAGCATGCAACAGGCCTAATCGGTAGGAGTAAACTCGCAACAAGCTACTCTCAAAAGCGCTGTATACGAAAAATTGCAGCGGAATTTAATCAATCCGGCAAAAGGTCAAACGTCCTAAGTATGCAAAGGTTTAAAGAGGGCTAAAAAGATTTCAAAGGTAGAGAAAACGCAAAAAAGACTTAAAAATATTAATCGATGGTACTTTATTGCAAATCACATACAAAACTGACAAAATCGACATTAACTTCTGTATGAAAAATCCAAGCATGTTGGTAGTGGCTTTTTGGATCCCTTTTTGTCTATTTTCGAACTTTTTTAATCTAGTCCCTACCAAGCATTTCACTGTCTGCTCATAGAGATCTTCCTCAGATGCTTTAAAAGCTGCATGAAAACTATCAATAACGCAGGCCGTCAAATTCGGACAAAAAGAAACATTCTTATTCTTGAGGATACGCCCACCGCGGAAAATTGGATAATAGTTAATAGTCGCTTAAATTTTAAGTTACGCACTGTTTTTGGCCATAATAGGTTTACTCTTTTGTTCTAGAAATAACTGCCTTTCGTCTGGTAGCAGGAGTAATAGATGAACACATGTTTGTCATGAATAGTAGCTTGCCAGCAAAATTGTTCCCAATTTGAACACAGCATTACTTTGTAGATACGTTTTGCTATTATAAATTCGTTAAACCCGAGGCTGTGGTTTAGACAGCCAAGCCATTAGTTAAAAAACACGAGCGATCGTTGCCTTAAGCTTCGTTACATCAATACATCGTAAAAAACCTGTTTGACTAGAAGATCTTCTTTTTCATGGAACTTCAGATAGCGTCCGGCCGTTCTGTGAATGAACTTTACTTTTTTTTTAAGTGAACGAAAGAATGAATCTAAGGCGAATTAAGACATCCTCTCCCAACTTGATAAGCAAGGCCTTGAAATATAGTTGTTCAGATTAATTTTTATTGATCTAGTATCATTTAGATCGGTGTTAGTATCAAAGATCAGTTTAGTTAGAAAACGAGGAAATCTCAGCAAAGGTTAAGTATGTGTGTCCATGAACCACAACGCGGTCCTTTCTTGTACATCTTGTATTATCCCGACTAGTCGGCGCGTTTTCAAACACATGCTTTTAGTAAGTGACGAGTCTCTTGTATAGAAGTAGCAAGCGAGATTGATACACATGGTTTAAAGTTATTCGAGTGTAATATGTGTGATACCATTCAAATTAGTGTTAGGTGCCATGAAATATGTTCCACTTTGATAAAGTATTATGCTTAAGTTACCGATATCATTTATAAGTTGCTGTTGGTTCGTACAATCGCTCCCTGCAAGTATTGAATACAGATGAGGAATAGATTTAGACGTAAATATCACATGAGAGTCATTAAACCAGTTCTTCACTGTTTTCCAATTCGACATACGACATTACTAACAATGTTAATAAACAACATATTCTCCTACTCACTACAGACACCAACACGAGTATTTTACTATATATTACGATCCTGCCAGTCCCTTCACCAGTTATTCAAAACAGCGTTGATGCTATCGTATTGAACCCAACAGCATTGACTCTCATAGCAGAGATAAATGACATTCGTATGGGTAAAAACAAGCTTTACGGAAATATACCATCAGATCGTAAGTTGACCTTCCAGCAATGGCCGATTTCCCACGCGTCTCCATAGGCAAGTCTGCACACTGTTTATTCTATATATGGAACAAAAGTATAATCAACTAGATGTTAAGCATTCTCGTTTTCAAAAGAGTCGTGGGGCATCGTGTCGAAACAATGGACTGGCCGGTACTAAATATATGCAGTCTATTATAAATAGAATTGTCTATTGTTCCCATGCAGACGAAGCAGGATCGATGATGCTTTGTGTCGCCGTACATTTATTTGTGCTCGTCGCTAGGATACAATCTTTTGACATCGTAGAAGCGAAGTCTTTTGGTGAGGGCATCCTGTCGAACTGTAGAGCCTTCTTTTGGACAATGCTCGTTTCGTGATATGCTGTTCCTTTAATCCCTGGCCCTACTCTGGATCCATGAAGTTTTTTGGCTGGAAGTGAGTCGACGACGTGCAACAGCCTCACTCATAATCAGTATTTCGGAGGAAATCACGAGAAAAATGCCCCACACTCAGTCCGTATGTTATTGACCCGCTTTTAAATCGCGTGGAGACATTACGTGCAATTAATATTATGCCATTAGACTTAACCATACAAGCAATTACTCCTAATACTGGAGTAAACAAAATTTTCAATATTCATTGTTGTTTTGTACTTGTAATATTCTATTTACATATATCGTAAAGCTGAGCAATGATTTTCGTCATAGTGAATGCATTGAGTGCCAGTTGTGCTTGTAGAGTGTAATCTAAAATTGCCCTACGTACATGTATCATTAGCTTCGTATTTGTCAAAAGTTTCAAAATAATCTTAGTGCGCGAGCAGTTGAGAGGGGCTTAAGTACTATATTGGCACTTCTGAATTGATTGTGCTTCCTTGAATATTTTTTATAATTATTACTTTATGAGAGTTAACTAGCGAAATTTTCTATAGATCAGTTAAATTTGCCTTTTGGGAGATGGTTTTTACCATGCAGATATTCAGCAAGAGGGAGAGCAAGCATTCATTGTTTTTAATTAAGGAAAGCTTTTTTAGAGGGTGTAGGAACGATTACGACCCATTTTTAATCTTGAAGTATTACACAGAGAAGGGATTGATCTACCGTTTGTTTAGGTTATAAAAAGATTTTACATTATCAATCTAAGTTGCTCACCTAAAAACTAGTCCACAAAATACAAACAGATAGTTCGGTCTGCTGATCATTACCCTCGAATATTAATGAGGGTTGGGCATCTTGTGAATGCCACCAACCCATGCTACTACTCAATAGAATGCATTAAGTACATAGTAGTTAATCGAATGCGCTCATTTGTCAATCCTTTTATCCGTATTTCTGGGGTGAATTAGGAGGCAAACAAATATGTTAATTACTACGCACGTGTGCAACCTTTCATATATTTCCGCTTGAAGTTCAAACATGCTCATGTGCCTAATAATGCAGTGTTATTTTAGTCGAATAGTGGGCACCGTGGGGCTGTACGGAAGTGCTTCGAAAAGGGAGAGGGCGCTAGTTTTGTAGTGGTTATCTTCACCTGAAGACTACTTAAATGAGGAAAATCGTTAGGTGCTCGATATAACTGAGCCTGGATAGGATTTGACTTCGGCTAGATTTTGAGCCTAGTTCAACCT
Organism: Varroa jacobsoni; assembly: GCF_002532875.2. Taxonomy (NCBI): domain Eukaryota; kingdom Metazoa; phylum Arthropoda; class Arachnida; order Mesostigmata; family Varroidae; genus Varroa; species Varroa jacobsoni. Next base: position 243,011 of record NW_019214348.1, on the reverse strand, counting down.
GTTTTCAAGTTAGTGTATGATGATGCAGTAGTTTGTCCTAGAGCATAAAATAGAAATTCCGGTTGCACATTCAGTGCAAATTTTCCCAGAGACAATATTAAAAATGGACCAGTATTTTCTTTGAGTACCAGAGACTTTTTCACGCAAAAAATTTACTTGACAGGCAGTTCATTCGATTCGTAATATACGAACAAATGCTAAAGGAGCGAGTCGTGTCTAGCAGTGGAAATCTGTTATTTTTAATTAGCGGGCAGTATTTTATAAAGTTTACATTAAACATTTATTGCAGTTTTGAACATACATTTGTACTCCTTATAAAGCAGTCACGATAAATATGTTATGATAGCCTTTGCAAAAATTTAAACCAAATTTGTAAAATTGTTCCACAGTGTAATTGAAATTATATCTTTTAATTTTCCAGTTCTATATAATGTGATCCTGACAAATGGCCAGCTAAGTCTGTCTCTATAGAACCATGCCTAAAACTTCTACTGCCTTCAGTTTTAAAAAGGTGAAGGATACATACGGACTCCGGAGCAACTGCAAACAATAATAGGATACAAAACGCCACATTTCAAAAAATGCTTCTTGTTAGCGTCTTTATACATTTTCTCAGACGAGTTCTTAGTCCCTACTAATGACTTTATTTACGACTGGAGAGAAATTGCTGGCCGGTCTTTGTGATGTGGAAAGGGTGACCAAACTTTCGGTTGAAAGCCGCTATTTCTTTTCTGATAATGTTGATAGCATTATTTTTATAACAGTTTGACTAATAATGGTAATGTCTGACGTAGATTTGGAAGATGGGAGCTCTAGCCAATGGCGAAAGTGGCAACGGCAGCCTTTCGGCCGTCGAGATGCCTGAAAGGGTGACCGCTCCCCAGGACGAACCGCAGCCTATCGAGGAAGAGCTCCTCATTGCAGATACCTGGGAAGAATTGGACGCCGCGTACAAGATGGACCCTGCCTACGAGTACCCACCCGAGTACGGTAAGTGTAGAATATCCTTATTTATATATCCGTATGATGGTGCAACAGTATCTTTGGGCCACCATTGATCCTAATAATTGTCCGTGCTTTGCCAACAGGAAGTCTGCCTTGATACTGCCCCTTTAGTTAGTAAGTAAATATGTTAGCGCTATGCCGTGGCATCGACGTCATATATATAAACAAAACTTACGTAACGAATAACTGTTGGGAAGGTCTTAGACGGCGCCTGATAAACTAGACAAGGCTACTATAAAACCTAAAATGTTAGCATGCGAGATCCATGTAACTAAATGCCACTCCAACATCGAATCTCGAATAAATATTTCGGTTATATTGTCCTCCGTTTATGTGTGTATGTGTGTGTGTGCTATTGTCTTAGTAAATCCGCAAGCGACGCACTTACTAGCAATCACTATGCCAACAATTTCTTGCAGAACTCATCATTGACATACATGCAGGTACTTACTCAAGCACATTGTAATTGTTGTCTGCGTTCAATATCCTTCACAGACGGAAAGAGACTTTTCTATTGTTGTCAAAGGACATATACGTTACGTAGTGTAGCATGAGCTGTGTATGCTTGAGAGCATCCGCATGACCGTTAACTCTTATTTTTCTTCAAAGTAATATTGCTTATTGACCATAACAAATAATGATGGTGAACATGACAAAAACCTGGTTATTTGTCCCGTCGTTTACAATCTATAAGGAATAGCACTTCTATATACACCGTTTAGCTATCGGTGTAAGCGTTGAGCCTGAGCGCCCTTGGGTGTCGAAAATTCACCGCAACACAGGAGCCAATTATTATGAGCTTTGGCCTTAAAATAAAAAAAAATGTGCAACCAGCTAATACTATAGTAGAAATAGGCAAAAAGTATCACCTGGTCCGGCTGTTGCGTCCTTTGATAAGTATTGAAAGAACATCTGGGGCACGAGATTACCTAGACAATTCTTCTCGCATGCAAGTTTAGTGGAGAAGATCGGTGGCATTGAATGCATTTGTTAATGCCGAATTTCCGTATTAACCTCAACTATTGTTCTGCTATAACAACGATATTATAAACAATATTTTGTCGGTAATAAGTCGAAAGCGGATCAGTTATGTTGGTATGGCAACGCGCAATACCTTTAGATCATCGAAGCTGTGGGTACTGTGAGCTGGGCAATGAGGCTTAGCTCATTATATTCGTAAATTAGCTCTACTTCAGGTGGGTTAACTGCGATAAAACTGTAAGAACTGTAAATCATATTCTTTGAGGACCCCTTTCAAAGAGGAGTGTAGTCCCACAAGGGTTACTGTGAAATAACTGGGCACTTCAGGTCAAAGCAGGGCCTTTCAAAATTCTTATAAATTCTGCCACTAGCAACAATGGTTTTTTAACTAGCATGTTTTTAATTGTTAATAATACGGTATAAAAATATAATTACACTTTATACGTATTCTATCTGTTTTTTTTTTTTTTCTATAAATTGATTTTACTTTTCGATTAGATGCAGATGTTAGGCCTGTAGTCTTATACAAATTTCACATCTGGGTTTCAAATAAAACTTAATAGTACTTCTTTAAATAGTTTTCGCTGCTAACTCCAGTTCGTGAAGCACATGAAGGCCAATAATTTGTGACGTAAAAGAACCGACTATGAGAACGAAAACAAAGAGGGAAGGAAAAAAGAAACATTACGATGAGGCCTTTCTATATAGAGATAACCTGTGCCGTAGAATCGAATTAAGGTTGAGGCACATTGTAGTCCAAAGGCCGTGCCCTGGCCACGGTGCCTTCAGGCTTAACTGTTTGCATTCATTCCGTACTGCAACGGTGGCAACTATGGAACTGAGACGAATCGTCTTAGACAAAACGACCAGCCCATATATTCAGGCTGTGTGTGCTTGCTGCTTCACTGTTTTGTGATGACTAATGCGTAACCTGTGTTATCGACAAAGTGTTAGTGTATATCGAGTTGCTTTTTTTTTTTGCTGATCTTTCAACTTGGTGTTGATGGTACAGATTCTTCGCACGAAAATTTAAGGAAACTACGTCGATACTGTTAGCTTCAAAGCAGATAGGCAGGGCATATGTTAATAGACGCTGAGAAGAGGCACGGCATGAGACATGTCAACCCATGTTACCATAGAAATGGTCTTGTCTTAGTTTTTTACTGCTTATCGTAAATTGATTGTCATAATATTCTTTTAGAAAATCATAATCAGCCATTTTTAATTTCAGTTCATCTCCGCAATTCCCGCTTACGAAATTTGTTAGGGCTTAAAACTTGCATATCCACAATGTGGCCACTCTAGAAACGCCTACCCCAGTGTTGTCAATTCAGACTAAAGGAGCCGATAACCCACTGAATATCGATTCCCAGTGAAACGACCGGGGTCTGACCAATACCAATATCACCCAGGGCCGCGCTGTCCAGTCTTGTTGTTACGCATTTGTAGACGCATGTCCGTTGTGAAGTTTTGTATATGCGAGACCTATTTCTTTCTGAACCTGACTGCTTGCGGCAAAAGCAATTTAAATAAATCCCAACTTTGCTGTTTGCATTTACAAGAGGTTCCTGCTGAGCTGATTTACTCATTTTAAACGGATCCATTTGCTACCACTTTACGGAGCAGATGAATAAATTGAGAAGCCTGTACTCGACCATTATAAACTAGTCGTTGACAGATTCCTGAGAATTGCCATCAAATTTCTCGTACCAGAATCGTATAACAACTTGAAAGACGGCCATCTTTAGAAGGACGTTATATCGATAAGAAACGTGTGTCTGTGATTGTGCTTACCGGTCACATGTGTGTTCAAAAGAGGTTAAAGCGTAATAACGGAAGAAGTTAGTTTGCTATTTAATTTCTGGATAATTTGAATTATGAGTGATATTACCTTATTTATTGCTTTATATTTTATGCGTGCTTGTATACATAGATCTACGAAACGTATTGTACACAATTATATATTTCTCAAAAGAGTTAAACCATAATAGCTATAACTCTGAAATTAAGGTAAAATTGTGCGAAATTTCGTGTAAGTAACACCGTACATAATTAGACTGAAACATTTACGCCGGAACAAAATGCGATAACGAGAAAATAAGGAAAATTTTTATCGAAATGTAAAAATAATTTGCCCTAGGACCGCTTATTTGTTGTCCATTACAATGAGGTTTGGTGTAACGCATAATATGTAAATTAGATGCGTTAATAAACTAGTTGCGTTGATCTTTCAACAAAAAAATATACATTATATTAAGCCTGTAGGTCATATTTACTCTTGGAAGCATTTATAATAGAAGGAAATACAAACAAGAACATTTACCTTTTATTCGACTCGTTAAGCCACTAGATACAGAGAGATAGGTGTCTACGATTACGCAACATAGATAGTAAGTAACAAACCGGGCCCTGATCGCGATTTACTAATCCAGCATATCACAAGAGCCTCGTTATCCTCCAAGAAACCAGTGGAGTTTCTAGAGATCCTTTAATCCTGGGCATCCTTTCAGCCAACGTCGTAGACAAGATGGCGTAAATAATTCACGGTCCCCTCAACACGAAGTAAGTTGCCGACCCTGTTTCACTCACTTGTGCGAATTGAGAACGATCGCCGGTTATACCCACGGAGCACCATCGCACAATTCGCGCTAGCGAATTCGGGCTGAGCGTAAGTTGTAGGGCTGGCCTGTTTTTTGCTCTATTTATGGTAACACGCCAAATGATTTATTATAGCATTATGCTTTTTACTGAATGGTAGAAGCTTGCTTTGACGCTCAAATGTCTTTGTGGTGTAGATTTGCATTCATTTTCATGGATTTTTGCAATGGCTGAAACTAATCAACACCAAATGAATCTATTTCTGTGGGACGACTTATGTGTAAATAGCAGAAAAAAACATTACTGCGATTTGTTGGAGCGGATTGGATAAAAAGACCTAACGAAATCGTTTACTGCGGTATTCACACTATTGTTACGCTTTGCTTGCATCTGACAATACTACAGTATTTAGCTGCTTGGAAACGCGTACTTAGTCAGTATCACAAAATAAGCCGCGACTAAATTTATGTACAGATATGAATATCTGTACATAAATAAGTAATTATACAAATTGCTGCGTATAAATTTTTAGTATTTGTTATTATGTGCATACACAAAAATCTACTTACCACTTTCTTTTGCAAAATTCTATTTTATGTTAATATCCTAGTTTTTGTATACTGCCCGCATGACTGCACATAGACATCCAAAACGTAAAAATAGACCCAGAAATAGACAGACTCATTCTAATAGAGCATCTAACCGAACCGAATAGCCCAGAAGTATGTGTTCCGCAATTATTTGATGACGGGGCCTATTTAGTGAACAGTTGGGCCGTCCTTGACGCTACTCCATGGCCATTAGATAACCTCATTATTTTGGGGTCTTTTATCCTCTGTCCTATGTAGGAATTTCCTTTCTGCTTATGCCGGATAGCATTTGCCATTTGGCACATTCGACGAGCGCGAATTCCTCCAACGTGTCACATGCGTTCAGCCGTAGCCTCATGTGGTTGTAAAATTTTTCTCGCGTCTATTACGTTAGTAACCACAAGTTACGGATCAAAGGTATCTCATATCGTATTAAGGGATAATTATTAGCTGAACTAGCGGTTTTATATATTCAACGGATGCATCACTTAGATGATGGCTGCGTAAAAGATGCAGATCGTTGTTTGTCGTAGTTCACATATAAACATTCATTAACATTAATGTTTGACGAAAATCTCAATTATAATAATATTCATTACAGGGTAATTTTCATCTAAAAAAGGCTACAGCTTAAGTATGAAAAGTAGCGCATTTGGTAACGAGAATCTTCGAAAGCATCTATAAGCTAAAAGGCGCAAATCGTTGTAGACTGCTGATTCCAATGACGAAATCAATCGGCCCACTCGGAGTTGCAGTGTAGATGCAGAAGACATTTGATATGAGAAAAAAGAGAAATCTACTTCGCGGGACCCAGAGAATGCCCGTACTCGAGATTACACAAATATCTAGTGCGGTCAGCAATTCTAGCATTAGCTGAGAGATATGAAAATCAAGAAAGGAAAGCACCTGTGGGATAGAAGTGGAAGGTTGACAGAAATAAAATCAAAAAGGGTCGTCACTATAAGAGAGTGGTGTCGGCAATAAGGAATTATACTGAGGGGCGAACCTGAATCACTGGTCAGAAGCCTTATCCCAGACATAAGGAAGTGGCTGAACGGTCCGTGCAAAAGAAATAAATTATTTGCAACAAAATGCACCTGGTCTACAAGTGAAATTTTATGACAATGACGACTGCATCTACATAGCAATTAAATAAAAGCATCTATTAATACTCTGTTGTAATCAAAACAAAAGCAAACAAAAAATCTTGCCTTCGACTCATTGAAAGCAATACTCTTTTCAGCGGGCAAACAACTATGTTAGCTTGTGTTTTCGGAATCAGTTAGGAGTTACGGAATAATATCACCCGATAAAGGCTCTAAGGTCACTGGATTTATTGGTAATTTTGAGCACCAAGGCAAGGTTATTACACTTTTTTTGATGAAGTCACGCACATCACCCTAAAGTGTGCTGTAAAAGATACTTACCGTCGTGTGGAACAGAAAATCATACCTCGTTGATTGTCCCCTCGAGTTTTACCCATCTAATACTGAATGGCAAATCGGTGGAGCGTAAGGATCTTTTCTAACTGCTCGAACTGCCAAGCTATCCGCAAAGGTATACAGATTCGCGTTGATGCTTCTGTCCGCTTCGATGACTCAAGTGCTGTTGTAATTATGGGAAGCAACGGAGAAACACATATGCGGTCCCAAACGACTGAAAGATGGATTGATTCAGTACGGTGTCTCTTTGAAGAATATGGCCATCACCATAGTACGAACTAAGCAGAGTCGATATTATGTAAAGCGATGCTAGTAAAGAGACGTATGCCAATAACCTGCTGTCAGCTGAAATACTCAGCAAAGTTAGACAGCGTATGGTTTAGTGAGTCGGCAAGATCGCTTTCTAGGAATTGCTCTGGGTCTGGATAGGTTCTAGCAAAGGCTGAAAGCAATCAAATAGATGTCAGTCAACGAGGAACTCGACGGCGGAAGTCATGTCTGTTTGTTGTCGCAGTTAATATACACTATTTGCTAGATTTTAACTTTCAGTGAATGAGCGAGAAGCAGTAAAGTATGCGGTAAATGCTAAGTGCTGCGGTGCGAGATTGCAGGAACATATGTTATATATAGGAGGAGACTTAAAGCTGTACCTATCAAAAAAAAAAAAAAAACGTTCAAAATATCAGGGTTGGTCTTTAGACCGTGCAAGAGGTATTGTGAGATTCTCGAATTTTTAGCCACTAAAAAATTGCATCACTTTCGAAGGTTAGGGGTGACATGCGTGCCGAAAAATGTCACCCTATGAACGATTGTGTTAGATCGCAAAAAATTACAAAAAAATAAAGTGAACAGAACAATCAGCCATAGATTTTGCTTATTATATTTCTTTATCTTATGGCCAGTTACTTTGTTTGTATGTATCTACAAATGTATATACTACTATTGGTGATAGTGGTGACCAGCGATTTCACGTATTGTTTCCAGAACTTACATGTTTAGCCGTTTTGTCCTCGCTGCCCACGAAATAGAATTATTCGTTTGATTTCCGTCTTTCAAATTAACCATAATCGTACTACAAAACAATTTTCTAATCCACAACAGTATGTGAACAATATGCTTCCACTTGTAACATCGGTAATAGTTTCTACAATGGCTAATGAGACCTTTTTTCTATCTTAGAACTGTTTCAATAAAGCAATATGCCTGTGACCTCGAAACCTCCAACGCTGTTCAGGTGTTCTCTCCAGCTGTTTTTGTGAGTTTTCGTTTCAAAGCTTCAGAAAGTTCGAGGGCCCCTTGCACGGGCTTCTACGATAAGTCATAGTTGTTTAACACGCTGAGAAAAGAGAAATATCACTGACTTCGTAAGGACTTTAATATTGGTTTACTCTCAGTGCAGTACTTCATCGACTTCCACACACCAACTTAAGGGAAGTTTTTTTTCGACTTGCGATCGGATTTAACCATATACTTTCTCAAGTCCAGCTATTGCTACTGGGTTTAAAGTTTTTTTGGTAAGTCCAACCACTCGGATCGCACTTTGAGATAAAACCCTTCTCGCGACGACTGAGGTTTTCCGATCCAGCACGACTCTTACTGGATTGACCTTCTTCCTCATCGGTTAGCCCCGGTGATATTAAGATCCTAGAATGATGAGTTGTCACCGCCAGTACGTCCATACTACGATTATCGCCAGCTTCCGCTGTCGCTGCACGGTTTCGTGAGAAAGCAATGAACTCCGTCCGCATTCATTCAGTTAGGTCGATTTTGATAATGAAACCTTGCAACACATGCCCATGCCTTAATGAGTCTTTATAGAGCAGTGTTATTTTGTGGATTTAAATTATGTAGTTGGACTGTATCATGCGTACAACTGTGATTGACTAACGCCGGTTCATGGATAGTGCGGGTTACTTTGTCTCGGTAGAAATTTAAGGTCGTATATTGCGCTGTTGTTGTCTGAAAGAAAGGCCGCAGGACCGTAAGAGCGAAAAAGGTAGGTCCCAATGTAGAAAGTCTAGAAAAACAAGTTACCCTATAGAAAGTTAATTGGAGACATAAGGTATTTCGTGGAGTTAGTACCGTTGCAATACCAAGGTGATTCCCATTTCGCCCGGCTCATGCATCGATGATGTTTCACTCAACTGGTAACGAAGCATACTTTTCCGCATAAAAGGTACTTGTTTTACATATATTGTCACTAGATTACGTAATCAAAGTATTCACGAATTATTAATCATACGAGTTGTTAGTCCGAATATACCACTCTTTTCAACTTATAAACGCTATCAAATCACTGGAAGCCTTCGAAAACACAACCATATCGTTGCACTACTTCATGGCGTTATATGGCCCTTCCGTATGCGTATTTACATTCGCAGATCCTCATGATATCACTGGTGTCTTTTAGCCGCCTATTCTGAGGCATGGCAAATCAAAAGAACGTCCGCTTTGATCTATGCCATCACGATTAACTAGCTGTCTTATTACTTGCTCCCTTGAGTACTGCCTTGTCTTACAACCTGAAAGGCTCCTATTTGTTTTGTAAGGAGATCTGCTCCTGCCGAGGCAATGAACGCCGGAAATAGAGGGTAACAGCCAATCGCCATTTCGTTCCTTCGTTACTGCCGCTCAACTCTTAAATAAGTGATGTCATCCCTGTGTTCTTTTCTGGTCGGTTACCGTTAGCGCCGGCTACTTCTTTTTGCCTCCTCGCACGACGTCTGATGTCAGCGCAGCTATAGCTGATGCCCGTCGCTCTGAAACGGTGGACTGTTGAGCTTCACTTCATTCTTATTCTGTTTTTTACTACCAGCGCGTCTGTCATCAGCATTAATGACAATCATCAGTATCGTCATCTGATTTCTCCTTTCTTATCTTTTTCGCTCAAAACAGGATGCTCATTTGGTCTCATCCCGTACTTCTTTACCCTTGCTTTCCGCGTGCTTTTCTGCTTCTCGCACGGCGTTTACGTTATCTTAGGCGCCTGACGCTGCCACGTGAACCTGTCAATCGATCGAACTAACGAAACGGCGTCAGCTGATAGCGGCAACATCACCGGAAGAATTCTCCGGATGGCGGTAGCAATTGGAGTGGCGGGGTTGGCGTACAAAACCCAGTTCTGTCCGACAATGCTGTTCGCCCACAGGAACCGGCAGCTATGCAAGAAACTCTACGTCTATTGCCTGCAGTGGTGCTACTGAAAAATAATGTCCGTCTATACCATACAGCAAAGGAAACGTTGGTTAGTAACACAATTATTAATATGGTTAAGGGTATCCAATCGTTGGGATGTGACGGTTTTTGATACGATTGTCGGGTTGGTCTAGTCAGCCATGTGATGATTTCTGAATGCTTGCAATGCAATGAAAATACTACGTGCTATCTGTCTGCCTGCGTGCATTGAATGAAACAATGACTAACAAATTGAATAGCAACTATGATGAGTGGTACTTGAAACGAATATGGATAAGCTGTACTATAAGTGAAAAATCCTCTGAATATTCTATCAGTTGATCAGGAGCAGTGGTGGCGTGACGATATAGTATTTGAAAAGTCTGTACTTCAATGATGCACTTGAACCGACTCACCGTTACCCTAATGAAACTCCTAAGCAAAACACTGCCGTCTGAGAAGCAGACTGCGCATTCGTAACATGCTTCTGCAAAATCTGCGTGCTAATATCTAAATCAGTTCCATTAATTTGTTCGCATTACGGCGTGGCATCGCCAGTCAATACTTCACAAGCGACGTAATAGCCGGATACGGTGTAGGCACAGTTTGTCAACTCAGAGTCACTCATACTCGCTTTCATCGAGGCCAATGGACGCTAACGTTCAGTTTCGCGGCATCCTTGTTTGCCTTACGTCTCTCTCGTACTTTCTGATCCTTCCGATTCGTCTGCGTACATCTGTATGTCGACTTCTGGATATGGCGGTGTCAGACCAGTAGGTCGCAGACATCTCTCGCAGACCATTCTGGAATAGGTCACTATTCTAGATAGTACGCTGCGGTCATGGCGTCCATAAATAACCAGCCATCTCTGCTATGCCAGTATTGTGGCTGCGCTTCCAATGTTTATCAGCTGTTCGACCATCCACATGTGCATAGCAGAAAAAACATTATGCAATCCTACCCATAGGATTTTGGCGGAACTATGCGCTACCGCAAGGCTCAGTTCGACCCGGGTAATTCCTCCCATGTCGCTATCTAGTGACCCCAGCAACCGATTCATCGACAGATCATGGTAGTATGCGTCATCTCACCACGGCTGCAGTAGTAGCAGCAGCAACCGGAGCTGAAACTGTAAAGGCCGTTAGTGACGAATAGAATTATGCCACAACTTCTAAACGTCATTGGCGCATCTTCGTTTCGGAGGGAAGACCCGCTGTTTAGCTGCGAAACCGTGCCGCGACTTGCGTGAAACGCGCAAATTTCACAATGCCATACAGTCAATTTCAACGAAACGCATGACACTAAGTAATAATAATAACAGGAACGATAACAACAACAGTAACTACAACAGTAACAACCACAATAATAACAACGACAGCGCTGGTGCGAAAAGAATCAGTGGAAGAAACGATCAATGCATAGTGTTGAAGTAGCGAGCACAGCTGCAGTAAAAGCATCATTAATAGTGAGCGCCCGTTGTGTGTTATGCCTTTGATGTTTACGTCGACGCAATGGCTTTCCTGGTTGCTGGCACTATAGACGCTGTCGCCGTACTAGAGAGTTAGATTGCTTGCGATTCAACCGCTTGCCAGGGAGGGGATGAAACGATAACGCTGGGTAGCCGCAACACCGAACTGTTGCTAGAGTCAGAGCGTTGCTTGGCTGTGGTGTTTTGCGCGAAGCGACACCGACTAACAAAGCATCGTTGAGCGCCAGGCGATGATGCGTTGGAGCGCCAACGCCGAAATAGCCACCCACGCTCTTTTGGTTCGATTCGCTGTACTAAGGTATCTCAGTAAACCCTGTGTTTACTCTCATACCTCCGGTAATTATAGAACGTTGTTATGTCATTAACTATTCTTTTGAGCGACCACAAAAGGTTCAGCTACAACAAGCACCACACTTATAACATTACGTGCTATGATGACAAAACTTCGTTAGTCACAGTTAAACACTGTTATGATTATGGAGCCATGCTGCTCTTATACGAAGCACAGACAGTGAGCGAGGAACACAAGGCAAGCTCGTCCCTTCAACGAGCGAAGATGAATGACTGGAAGATGACGACTGAAGACGTCGTTGACAACATTAGGTCATTGTGATTTCGCTTGTCACCTCAGCGTTGGGATTCGCTCTAGCCTCACACCTTTACCAGGTCTTTCTTCAGCGGCGCTCGACTTCTGGAGAACGTTGGCGCATTCTTGGTGCATTGTCAGTACCGTTATTGCTCTAAGAGAGGGGAAACATCCATACCACAAATTGCACGCATCACACGACCAGTGCACAAGCAACAAGTTGGTGCTGACACAGCCTACAGGTGACTTATGGGACCTACAGCTGACGACGAATCGAGGCGGCCATCTCTGGTCTGTGACGGATCGAAACAATTGCGAAAGAGTGAAGAGCTTATACGGGGGTAAACGAGAGCCAAGGAAGTCACCAATGGGTTAGAGTGTAGAACTCAGGGGACGTGCAGCAGTTTTTGCACGGAGGAGGGATGAAAATTCTGTAGCAGATTCTGTAACGGCTGCAGCAGGAATTTGGAGGTGCGGTTCAGGGGTGTTGGATTGGACTCCTGTCGTGATATATTTGGCTCGGAATTCGGCTTAAGGGGCTTTTGAAACAAGAGAAAAATTCGTCGGTGTGATGAAGTGCCAAGGTGTAATTTCGAAATTGGAGTAAAGTTTAGAGCAGGAATTACAACGGAATACAGTGACTGTTTATTTCTCTCAGCGGACCCGCTACTAATTTCAATTGTGCTAAATGTATATTATTGGTATTGGGTTGTGTTTGAACGAGTCAAGCAAAGGACTATGTGTAGTTCTTGCTTAATAGATTGTTGCTGCTATGTCTTGCCGCAAGATCGAGTCCTTAGGCGGAAAACCCGAAAAGGTAAGGGCAGAGCTGTCTAAGTTCCTGCTAACTGAGTATGAACTTGTTAGCTAAGACGAAAGATATCAGAGGTGGGTCATTTCAGACGAGGATGTGGCATATATAAGAAAGTATCATGTATGGATGCTACTTGTATTAATAATAACTCCGACACCTCATGCCATGATTGAAGCACTTGCGAGTCTATAACCAAATGCGCGCAATCATTGACGGCTCAATTGGGCAACTGGCAGATCAATCTCAGCTATAAGGTATAGGAAGTATCATATTTTAAGTGTTTTGACACGCTGCTAAAATAAAATGGCGAACGGGTATACATGAAATTATGCTTAGTATAGTTTGTGGGCATATGTCCGTTCGTCCCCACAATTTGTTAGCAGAACTTATAACGCTTATACAAATCTGGTTTAGTTTTTCGTCTATGAGTATATGTGCTAACTGTACTAACGAGCAGGTTTTCTTCATGGTATGATTTAAGATGCAAATGAACCGTAAACATTGACCAGAACGCTCTTAGAAGAGGTATACCAAATAGTTAAGTGGTTCGGTCGTTGCAATGAAATAGTACTAAGATAATTTTTCAAATGACCTCACAACCTGTACAGCAGTACATCTAAATCATATTCTAATTGTCAACTGATTCAATTAATCAATCCATGCTTGTCAATGTGAGATTGATCTGCGATAAAAGGAGGGAGTTCGATTATCCGTTGAACGACTGATCTACAGCAAACAAAAAAGGCCTAATCAGAATGTTAAACATACGATTAATTTTTCGATACATCTACAAAGGCTTAAGGCGCGCTAATTTCAGCTGATTTGGCTGTGATTAGAAAAGTGCCTAAACAGTAGCATTATTTATACGTCGGCAAATTGGATCGCTCCGATTGTTGGAAATATGACCATTCAAACATACTTCATATAAATTTAGAAGTTTTATTAAAGTCAATTAATATATATGACGATACACAGGAGCCATGAAATAAGATATAGGAAATCTATGACAACAAAGCGCAAGTGATCTTTGGAAGGTCGATAGATCTTTCCAGGTCTCTTGGGGAAATGCAGTGGAAGAACGTTAAATTTTTGGTTAAACAGTGCAGACAGTCGGCTAAGCAATGAACACTCGGGACCTGTTTTAATAATGACCTTTTGCACCGCCTTTAAAAATCAGCAACGGCCTAAATTTGCCCCGTGTCATTCGGGTTGCTATGACATATAAACAAGTCGATACTGGCGTGGTAAGTTGGTCTACGATAAAACTAACGTACCTTGTTAAAGTATATCATATAGGTTCATTTGAATGATATTCATTATTGCCGTAAACTCTAATATTATATTCAAAAACAGACAAAGTCAATTAGCTCACATCCTATCTGACGTGTCTATGTGAGGGTACACAAACAAATAAATGCTTACTTTATTTTTTGTGATATATTACTATCAGACATTTGATGATTCGACAGACCTTCCCTTTGCTTACAGTGTGTCTTTTACCTGCTTCTGACTTTTCAGAGCCGTTATACTATGCACAACTATCATATATGTACAAGCAATTCTCACATGGCATACTCTCAATAGACCATAACGGGCAGAATCGCCATAAGTCTGAAAGTGCATTAAGCCGAGAAGCAAACGGGGTCTAATCAGAAATTCTACTGTCAGCATACCCCATTGTGTTGTTTCCATGCCCCGTTTTCGATCTTCCATAAATTTTTATCTGTTGCTTCTCTGCTTTGGACGTTTACCCTGCGCTCCTTTTAGCATTGGTGTAGCGCTTTACTTTATTTATTCTTTATATATACTTGATAAGCATTTAGCGCACAAAGGCTGCAAGACTGCTTCTTTCTTAGCCGCCGTTGACACCGAACAGAGCCTCCATGATGCGGATACAAACGACCCGACAGGTGATAATGTCCAGCAATTTCGTAGTGGAATATTGCGCAGATGGGTTGGATGACGTGAGCATAAGTTTCAATAAGTTTCTGCTACACTTTATTTACCGGAACGACGTCATGCATCACGGGGATGAAGCTAAAGGGATAGAGACGAAACAAGGAAAATGTTTCCAGCGAGATAACCTTTCGGGCATTGTTTCGAATGGTCTTTCATGAATCATATCATGTATCGACACCAGCGAAGACTGCATTTACATAGCCGGTGGAGGGAAGGGGGGGTCTATCCGGGGACTTAGCATTCGGCATATACTATGCAACATGTGTGAATAAATAAAGAAGATCTAAAATTAAGTAAGTACCGATTTTGTGTAAGTGTTAAAAACTGCAAACGAAGTGAGTCTTTCGAAGCTCGACAAAACCATTATGAATTATACCATAGACACACCATTGTTAGTAAGTAGCCATGGGACGGCGGGGCCTGTCTTATCCACAGCACACTGGTCATTGGCCCCGACATTCACAGGTCAACAAGAGTGCTGCTTGACCGCTAAAGTAGGGCAATTTTCAACACTCGAGTACAATGAGGCCTGAGGTAAGTTGATGACCGAAGATCAGGTGGCCTGACGCCTGACCTTAAGTCCTGTTTCTCGCAAAACGGCCAATCTATCGGGTGTCACAGTAGTAGACATCCTCGCACTGCCGAACTTCGATGCCGTCAACGCTCATCAAAGTACTGAAAGGACTCTCAAAACGGAGACATTTTATATGAGAAATAGGTATATTTGGAGACACACAGTAGTGTATATTGTGAATTGCATTTAAAAGAGAAGGACCGCCGGAATCTAGAATACACAGTCTTTGTGGTGGTATTTGTAAAGAATTACAAGGAACAAATCATGTCCGTAGAGCAGGAAGCTACCAACACAACATCCGCCTGCCGTTAGATGTACAAAGGCTAAACGCGGCCTTAATAATGAACACATTCTAGCCCGGAAAGGGAATCCCACCGTGGAAGATTGCGGGGGCACGCTAACTACGAGGAGAAGGATTTTTGGAGGACTCTCACAACACAATTGCAGTCCTTGAAGTAATGAAGTGTTCAGAATAATGCTACGCGTCGCGGGAAAACATAAAATACCTCCTTGAACTTTGTAAGGGCAACGTATTATCTCAAACGTATTCACAAGTAGTGTATAACAATAAGCGTATAGTAAAAGTATTAGTTCGCCGACCGTTTCTCGTTGCTAGTCATCGAATCAACCATATCCATTGTCAACGATATCTTACTTTCCACCCTATTTTTACCTACAGCCTCTCCAATCGTGGGCTACCAACTGTGCAGCTACTTGTTATCGTGATTTATTTTAGAATTCGCTAAGAATCATCCGTTTTGCCTCTCGGCTTCTACCGGCTTTCGGCTTACGGCTCTATTCAATTTCTTCCTCTGCGTTTTTGATCGACAGAGACCAGCTTCTGCTTGTACCATAGTAATGCAAGCAGGTTTGGTTCTTACAACATTACTGAGCACTTGTTTTCAACGACCTGTCCTTTACCAAATACCGCTTATTATCGTGTCCAGTTTAGCTAGAATATGACTGGGCACTGACGGTGGCAGACACGAGCAAATAGCGTTGAAGAACGGAACCGCTATTTGTTATTAAGCTACAACAATAGTCTGCAAAACGATGTATACAAACAGACGACAAACCACAACCAAAGTGGGCGTGAGAATGTATATATATATATATACATATATATATGATGCATATATGTATATATAAAGATCTTCGACGATTAATGTTGGTTTATACTTGTATTTTCTTCATCTGTGCGGTAATAGTTTGTAGGGTAAGTGTCGCTAAGGGAGATGATTAATACCGCTAATGAGTTTCGGTCCGTGGACATGGCTGACCGAAACGCAAAGCCAATGTTCTCTAATTGTTAGAATGGCGTCGCTACGTCTTCAATAGAATAGTCGTCAACACGTAAGGCATCTGTGAAGCTAGTAGCTTTAAGAAATGGAACTGCGCTTAATCAAGTGCGATGCGCGGGCGGGAGTGCTCTATAAAAACGCAAATAGTAAGATATGGTTAACGTTTTAGTAGGTGGGCTGGTAGTTTGTTCCTGTTCACGAACTTGAGTCATCAAAAGGAGCGCTGAGTCAATCGTTTGAGTATACCAATAGATACGGGCTGACTACGGTTGCAGTGATGAAATGTGCCTAGGACTGTTTGTGTCTATTGGGTGTACAAAAAATACATATTCAGATGAAATTATTTTAAGTTCAGTTTTTGTCTGTATATAGTAAATATTTAGATCATAGAAGGATCCACGCAAAGTGTGTAAGCTTTCGTCTTATCGCGGATGTCCCAAATGATTACCGTTTTGGTCAATACGCCGCTGATAACGGTGGGCTATTTATTTAGAAATTAAAACAAAAGGTCCAAGTTTTCTAGTGTTGGTGACTTTTCAGGGTAGAGCTTGTTTTTAAGGTGTCCCCACAAGGAAGTCCATAGGCCTCAAGTCTGAGGAACGGGCAGGGTGTTTTAGAGGACCTCCCCGTGCTAGCCATCTATTGGGACGCTATGTTCTTAAACGGTTGTGCATAAATGCTCCGTCTAGTTGATAACCTCTTCACCCAAATCCACCTGTACGGTAAAACAGATTTTTGTGGCGAACTTAAGTAACTGCTATCGGCCGTTATACTGTCGAAAAATAATAACTGAATTAAATTACGTCGTTTAGGTTTTTTGAGACTCTTTTTGGTTCAAGTTCTTAAATACTATTTAATTCTAAATGTAATCTATTACTCATTTGGCGGCTATTTGGTAACAATAGCACATTTTGAAACTATAATTATGAAACAAGTCATTATACATTATGGCTTTATATTATTAAAGTATGATTTGAGAAATAGGAGCGGGGAAAACGTCGAGCTTCGATGGTGATATCTTCACCGTTTGAGCCAAAGTGGAAAATTCTGGCGCATTATGGCTCACGTGTTGGGTTCAACTAATAGTCTTAATTTATTATTATTAATTAATTATATATATATATATATATATATATATAATAGAGTGAGTAGCATTTCGTACAGGTTGATAATCTCGATGGCCACGGCATTCTGAAGGCTCCGAAGTGCAATATTTACAGATACCTCACCTATTTAATTCCTCGTGTTAAACAATATGATTGTGTGGAACTTGTAACGATATTGTTGTGTTTATATTTAGCTAACACGCCTATGTTAATGTTATGCTGTCTTCGTTAATAAAGGCCAACGAGCCGCTTACCTAGGCAAACATTAGAGTCTGAAATAATCTCACTTAGAGCTGTGTCTTTCGTCACAGAGAAAGGACACAGCGTCAATGGCGCTGTAATCCCTGTTTTTCAAGCCACATATAGATCCAAATATCATCAAATACAACTTTAAAAACCGCCCACATGGGGATTTTACCGGTAAAAAAAAAGCAGTATACTTTGTATCGGCACCTTCTGCCAACACTCCGCATAACTCTAGCTAAAAAGACAATCAGTTGTACGCTCCTTTCAGATAAGTGGCGTGCCAAAAAGGGTACCTTCATAGAAGAGTCAATTTTCTGTTTATTGCCGCCGCTTGGCCTGCTCTGGCTTAGTAATGCACTATCTGCACCGTGCGACGTGTATACACTATCTGAATAGATCCAACAAAGAAGAATACCGTAAAGTTGCATATTTTCTCCGTCGTCCGTATTGACCTTGAGAATTACGTTTGGCTGGTTCCTGAACAACGCCAGAGGGATCGGTTGCTGTAAAATGTGCGTATAGCATAAAGATTAGACACAATGTATTAAGCGTTGATGAAATTCGTCTCTTCTAAACTGAAAGCAGAATCTAATGATAGTTGATTTTAAGCCAACCCAATAACACAACCGCTCAAACAATAAACTGTGTTCATTGCAAGAACGGCTAGTCCTCAAACACTATTTTATTATAGCTGTAATAGAAATGAACAAAAGTATAGCAAATATGTTTTACAATTGAAACTGCTTTGCGGCAGAGTTTTCGACTTTTGTCCCGTTGTGATGATTACTCGTAATTTTCACAGCAATGACTTGGAGTACAGGCGTCTAGATGGAAATAACTTCAAAGCTCCCATTCTACGCAGTATTAATGGCATTGTTATATTTACAATACAACATTTAAGATTTGCAGCGTGCTGTTTTACAGAAACTGCGCAGACAGTGATACTGCAGGACCAGTTTATATGATAGGCCCCTTTACAAGGCAAATAAGACGGTCATTTTACACGTGATCTTTTAGGACGGCGTAGGTAAAGGCAAGGCTAAAACCCTTCTATTTAGAAGTGGATGTTATATCGACACGCTCGACAGTGTCTACCAGTTAACGATATTATGCGACGATTCATATCGTCCGCTGGGCTCCCGCTAGATTACTTGATAATAACTTGCGAATCTATTTGATTTGACTGGATTTCCCTTCGGCCACAACATCTTCCTGATATAAACACAGTCCTCTGGCTGTCAATGTTTTCTAATTCACGTCTTCAAACAATATTACGGCCAGCACATGCCTTGACACTGGTTTCTTGAACCACCTGTCACGTTACTCTTGAATCATTTGCATGAACCATTTGGAAGCGACAGCTTACAATCGTTATTTACCGCTGTTGGTGTTCAATACCTTGACGGGCAGGCTTATTTGGTATCTTGGTCGGGATCATAGGGATTTATGATTCGAGCGCAGCCTTACTTCAATTCCTGCACGCTGTGCGCACCGCAGGGGCGAACTTCTGTCCGTAATTTCAGTCCAGTTTCATCTTCTAGAACGCACTTCGTTGGGGCAGTTAGCTGGTGTCGTCTATATCTGATTGGAAGCTCCCTCGGACTCAGAGTTATCACTCCTTTACGCTAACGTACATTCGTGTTTTGGCGATATAGCTGGCAAATGTGGTTTGTTACAAACAGCCGCAATATCGACTCGAAAACGAGGCCATTGGCAGAATGGAGTAGGACGTGTTCCTTTGACGTTGACGTCGTCCCCGCTTTCATCACCGAAAACTTGTTTCTAGTGGCAATAGAAAACGAGGGGACTATCAGGGCGAACGAGGCCGTGAGCATTCATAATGACGGCAAAAATGACTGCCGGACCATATCCACGTGTGTGTGCATACGATTGAGATAGAACCTGTCTTACCAGAACATAGTATAGAATATTTGTGATAGACAATAGATGCGAAAGTGTTTTCTCAGAATAATATAAACGAGAGAAAAACGTTCACGGCACATATTGCTTTGAAAAACGCAAATACTTCATTTTGACAATGCACGAAAACATTGAGCAGGGACATGCTGTATATCCTTGAAAACTTTCCTTTGTTAACATATCTGTATTTCGAACGCGCGCTACCATTCCAGCGTTTGCACTGTTACAATAGTAAGCAGCGGTTTCGCTTTGTGTGTGCGTCAGTCCCTTATACGTAGGAAAAATAGTTCAGGACAGAAAAAAAAAGAATATGCTAAGCTGTAGAAGACCAGCTCTAAGATGCATATTCCGCGCACCGTACTTAAATAAATACACGCGAACTTTCAGAAACTACCATTTCATCCGTCTTTGTAATCTTTACATCGGCAAAAATACGCTAACGACTGTAAATTACGAAGAATTCTAGAGTGATTAACTAGAATCGTTTCTTCTCTCATATTGAACGACAATATACACAAGTGGAGAACAGAACGGCATAGACTACGTGGAGCGTTCTGCCCTTACGTTCTCGGTGCTGCCAGATGTTACCGACGTTAATCACGACGTAAATATTGCGCCGTTGCCAATTTCGTCATAAAGCGTCAGTCAATTCGGTGGCCCCGCAAATCGCGCATTGTTATGTGAAGACGTTTGCCTGACAAAGCGGCAACACTGGAAAGTCAAAGGGAAGTGCGTTGTCTTGTAGCTTAGCGGTCTGTTCTAAGTAAAACTTTGGTGCCAACTGTAGGCAAAAATCTTAGGGAAGGAAACGACGACACGGGGCTGTGTACATAGCTTTTAGTCAGACAAGTAAACACTTGTATTACGTGAAGGTCGTCGATGCTTACTATCAACAGCACACCCCCTAATCGGGATCTGCACTGGCATTTCTGCCCTGCCATAGAACTGGCACAGTTTGCGTTTGCTGTTAATGGGTTGCACAGGCTTAAAGTCGAAAATACATTTGAAGCGTCCATAGTGGTCTATAAA
The DNA here is from genome assembly GCF_002532875.2 of Varroa jacobsoni. Classification (NCBI taxonomy): domain Eukaryota; kingdom Metazoa; phylum Arthropoda; class Arachnida; order Mesostigmata; family Varroidae; genus Varroa; species Varroa jacobsoni. Next base: position 222,197 of record NW_019214348.1, on the reverse strand, counting down.
GTTACTGAAGTGATAAAGGGTCATAAAGGTGGCACCAAAGCGGCCTTTCGCCGACCGGTCTTATCTACACCTCGTTAGTTGGCTCTATTTGGGCTGTCGGAGCTGCGAGCGACGACATTCATCCAGTCCGCCCATTGTTTACCGATGATGATCGGATCACCGTGCATTAACCTATGTGCCCACCTATATAGATACTCAATTCGGGCCCAGTGTCATTCGCTTCTAGGGCTGGTATCCCGTCGGATAATGGGTCGGTGCGACAGTTGGGGATGGAGTTAGAAACAGATTGTTATCTATTATTATTCCAGTTAAGAGCCGCGTTGGTTTGGCGGATCGCTGACCTAACCGACAATTGCGCAACGCTGAACCAGTGTAAGCACATCAGGTTTCTCCTTAACTACGGGAAGGCAGACACCCGAATAAGCTTGTCTTTTCATCATTTCAGACCTAGGTAGTGTCCTAGCAGAAAGCACGTTTTGGAACAGCCGCGAGGAACAGCCACTGCGCTGCCTAAGGCAAGTTTTCACTTTGCTAAAACCTTTATTGCCGATACTGATCTTCCCCAGTGATTCATATCATTGCGAGGTTAACGTTTTATTGATCAGATACCGCGTTTAATAAGAAGGTCAGGGATGCCCATATTTTATCAAAACGTAACCGATAAACGAGATTAATTTACCTGCACTTCGATTTTTATAGAAAAAAAAAAAAAATTTAAAAGCAGTTTAAAAAACATTGAAACACCCGTATTTGTAGATTAAACTTCACGCGTGATCTGATCACTCGGACAAGCAAATATATGTACATCGAAATATGAAGCTCTTTAGGCTGCTGACTGTAACAGTCAGGCATCTCCTTCGAGCGACTGTTTCATTTGCGCAAAATGACGTTCCGACGAAACCGCTATGAGAAACACTCGTGTCGAATAGAGAGGACGCGGATTACAAAAAAGTTATACGGCGTACTTACCAGCAGAGTATATATTGCTATGACTAACCCCCTAAATGCTGCTGTTGTCCGTAATCATGACAATAAGCATGAATGTTATTACTGAATAAAAATCTGTTTTTACGACTTTATCCCTTCAAGTAGGTCCAGCGTAATAGAGCCAAATCGCTTCTATATGCAATGTGTAAAGGTCAGCATCTCTTCTCGTTGGTAAAGCTACCGACTAGGCAACAACGATGAGTCACAGCTTTGTAATTATTGGGTAGCATAAAGATTTATTCTTTAGAACGACACACCGTCGATTGACCCATCGGAAAATTGTCGTTTCGCTGTATGAGATGTTAACTTAACAATGGTTATAGAATATTGTAGCCCTAATCGAAACGCGGTAAATGGTTGGATGTAGATAAAAATAGCTATAAAATGGTAGGCTTTCTTTATTCATTAAAGGCAATAGGCATTACGATATATTGTTCTGCCTTGACGATATGATAAGTCTGTTTAGGGGGCGATAGCTTTAGGCTAAATCCCGCCTCCTTAAAAAAGCGTGCCCAACACTCACCCACTTTCACACGTCCACAATATAAACTGGAATTTTCATTGTCCACGTTGCTTTCAATTAGGGCGCTGAAGTATGATTTTTCGAAGGACTACTGAATGAATCCTAGCTGTATGTCGGGTACGTCTAACTCGTGACCATATATATAAAAGGGATCATTGAAACGTGTGTAACAGTGTCGAATTCCGAGTCGTCGCTATATGTGTTTTTCTTGGTTCAAGAGAATGAGGTTCCGAAAATACCGCCATTCACCTGACGTCAATAATTACTCCGGCAACTATTCATAATCTGCATAGAAGGCCCCCATTATATATTGTAACGTGATAATTTACTGACGAATTTGGCGTAAAGTTTCTGCTGTGGACGGATCAGCGGACAATGCTTGTGCACAGGTACATCTCGAACCCTATACGTTAGTAGAAACAACATGTCCTCTTGTCGTTTGTTGACATGTGCTTGCCCATCGTATTTGATTTGCTATTTAGCAGCTCGTCCAGATCCGTCGTCCCGTTGAGCATTAGATCACTTTTTATAATACACGGCAACGATATCAACTGCCATTTGAAGTAAACTTCTCCATGTTTATAATACCTCTACAAGGTATTTGAAACACCACACAGCCTTGTGCTCGTCCATCACTTGCGCCCCCCTATTTCGCTGTTCCGCTATCATGTTAGATGCCGTTCCAACGTACTACGTACACGTATTCGCTATTTCCTATGGATGTCCTCTCTGTGTGCTAGAAAACAAATATTTTGCCCGTACGCATTGTACTGGAATGCATCTAAAGTATGTAACATGCTTTTCGAACATACATAAGAAATTATTTTGGTACGGCTGGCCCCCTGCGGAATTGGTGCGAGGCAAAGCTAGACCTGTCACTCCCAAAATACTTTTTTGTTTCGTTTTTTAATTTCTTTCAAAAAAATGAATTCCGATTGACAAACACGAGGGTCTTTGTTCGTGTTGGTAAAAGTTCTAGACTGTTGTTTATGTCTAATGTAAGACATGATCTAATACGAACGTTGGTTAATATTCTATTGAACTATGCATATATTGTCGGCTTCTTCGTTACCCTGAAAGTTCCACAGACGACCTTCACTAAGCCAGTACTTATTTGGCATTATCGTTGAATCTCTTGATAGGAATACAGATGTGAATAGTACCGGTCTGTGGCATTGATTTCGGATAATTTTGCAATTGTTCCCTAATTGTTTACTTCTGGTGATTCTAGTGAAATGATATAATGTCATAGTCGAGACGGGTAAAGCTGAACGTCGAAGGGGTAGCTCGATAATCGCCAAGCTTCTGATTAAAGCTGATTAGAGGTACGTGTTCCGAGCTCCTTTAACGGTACAGAAATGGTTATCAAACTATTCAACGCTAAAATACACTGGGTAGGTATTCATTTTCAACAAAATTCAGTATATTATTTTCATTAACGAGGATCAAAATTGTGTCGTTCGCTGTTCCCTTTATTTCAGCCGTGTTCATTTGTTGTGTGCAGAATTTAATGGTAACAATAAAACCTTCACTAAACAGGTCATTGGCGTAATTTTGAAGTTTGGACCTTTTTCGCGATCGCGATCAGTTGCTTAAGCTGAACATCAGCTTGTCTGCAGTTCGAAAACTAACCGATAACGTTCGCCAGAGTCTCAGACGTTTTACTTCGAAATTGTGGATAAAATAGTCCGTTCATAGGCTACATTTGTCGACCACACGTTATGACATTTTCAAGCAAAACTGATAACAACAACAACAACAAAAAATGTATAGTCATCTTCAAATTTTGTGTCCGACGCTAGTAACTTTGTGGAACAGTTTCCTCGGATTATTTTGCTGGAGAGGAGGCCCGATCTTTACGGGCAGGGGGAGAGGTACGTTGTGGGTAAACGGCAGGACACCTACATTTTCTGAAACTTCCTCCAAAAGCGCTGTGGATCGTTTGTGTATTGCCGATCTGATGAAACCTGTCATCAAAGGAAATGAATTGTATAAAATTCGAAAGACGAGATAATTTCATATGTTCGAAGGAAAAATGTACTACGATTAATTTGCTATGTTGCATAACAATTAACCGTTGCGACATTCTCTGGTTGAAGGCGAATGTTGAGATACTGTAATTTTTGGAGATATTATGGTAAATACGGTTGTGCAAAAACGTTTGTTTTTATATTTGCAGATAAAATATACCTATAGGCCATACACTAGTCTCGGACCTCGGCCATACTATATTTAATGGTTAAACACAGAACGAAAGCGTTACCCGAATCTGAGTTATATAATTATATATAAAATTTTCCTATTCGCTACCAAAAGAAAATCAGAAAGAAGTATCTTTTTCATACTTTATCTAAGCAGCAACATTAAATTAAAGGCTTGCTTTTTTTCCGCTTTGGGCTTGATTTTATCGCGATACACCTTAGCCCTATTGACTTGTTTCTAAAGCAACGTCAGACGATGCCAAAGAAGGCTCTATCTTTTCAAGAGCACACAAAATGGGGCAATTGCATACGATATTTAATGCATGCGTCCGTCTATACACGGACGTCCATATATCGATCAAGTAAACGTTTTTTTCTCTTGTGTCGTCAAATCGTGCCAGGCGGATGCGTATCTTCATCGATGGCGGTGTCCAGAGGACAGCCACACACAACTGTCAAGCGATCCAAAAAAGCTGCCAGGTTCTCTTTTTGTCGTTAATCGTTGTTACAATGTCTTGGGAGATATATCCCTATTTTACGTATCTACTTTTTGACCATGTTGAAAATTGCTTTGGCCTGTATTACTGACATCAGCATACAAATATTAATAACTGACGATAATTTTTATATACGATATTAGCACAATTAGCTGAGTGTTCTGTGACGCTGACCGTTCACTGCATCGGTTCCGTATTAGGAAGACAACAGGAAAGTCGTTGTTCGAAAGAGCCGGAACAGGCAAGTCTTCATGCATATGATTGCGATAAGGGTAAGGGTGAATGACGATGCCACCGAAGGCAGTTTACAATAAAAAGTATTGGAGGCAATGCGTACATTATTAACAGCGTACGTCGAAGGCATAAGTAGGCTTCAGCTACCACCCAATGCCTAAATTGTCCCCAAACAAAAATGACTCAACTACTGCCGCGATGGTAAATTTGGAACGCTTGCCTATATATAAGATAGCTTTTTATCCTATTTTAAACAGGAAACAGCCCAGACAAAACGGCATCTCGCTCACGTATGCGTTTTTCTTTTTGTCTATCTATGCATCATAAAAGCAAGCAGTACAACTATCTCATAGCATTGCGTCATCTGATCTAAAAATATGCTAGGCCGAAACAAGGACAAACACAGCCATATATCTAGGTTACTAGCTAACCGACGATTTGTCTTCTATGTATGCCAGAGAAGTAGGGTCTTGATGAATTAGGTCATGCTCGTCTCATTTGTTCATATGGTCATTTATATGTAACTAATTGCCTTTTTTTTTCTACTAGATGTTTTTTCATTGTTATGTCCTTCTGTCCGATACGGAAGCCTATCTTAAATCCACGTCTATTCCAATAAATAACATCAGCCTGTGGCCAGCCAACTCAAACCTAAACAATTTATACATATCACATAAATAGTTTGTGTGTGTGTGTTCATCTACTTGTCCAACAAATATAAAACAAACGTGTTCGTGTTATTTATGCGGCGCATTGATGCTATATCAAGACAGGCTTCCATATAGAGGGAGCTTCAAATCACGGCAAATGTAATTTGTTCTCTCTGAGATACGTCGATAGGCGCCAACGTGATATCCGAAAATGCATAAAGTTTCTGTTGGCTAGAAATAACTTTTTAAGGAGGATCAAGTTTTTAACGAAACAAGAACGCATATGATAGGTTTTGGTAGGCTCCAGCTTACCAAGGCTAACCAAAGATAGGCCAATATATATATATTGGCCTTGTTTCAGAATAAAAAAATCATTTTAATGTGGTAATTTCAGTTTAATTTTCAATCTGTAATACTTTTCAGTTCATTTGGTAAAAACACCAATTGTCGCAATACTTTACGCGTGAAACAGTTAGAATTGACGTCTGGTTGATTTTCGATTACGACGCTTTAACAAATACACAACAATTTTACAATATATACCACTATAACAACAACAGTATTCTCTATAACAAATATAAAGAATAACTTTGATAACACGAACATTGTATTGTCCTACTCTGTGTGGATCGTTTGCTTTTTTTTTAGCCGCGTGTTAATTTGGCAGTGTTGTCTGGTCCCTTCTTGGCTGGTCCCCGTCACCGACGGCTCCGTCTCTACTTTTCTTGTTGCCTTCTTTATCTTGTTGCGTGTTTCAACACATTGTCCTATAATGTTCTCCATTCGCTGGAAATATCCTTACATGAGTAGGTAATAACAAGCGAACACCAATCATCACCATCCATGAGCATGAGGATCGTTAAATCATGTGAATGACTGCCTCCGTTTTTGCCGCAACAGCAACCACAATAATAACAAATCGGTGTGCGACTGGTCCAAAAGTTTATTCATCTTAATCTTCCGTGTACTATGTATTTATGTGTTAGTCAATCTTGCATGGCCATTAATATTATAGTATTGTTGGACACCCAGACCCCCCCCCCCAGACGCCTGCCGCCATTACGCAAAGCCATTGCCCTCCTAGTTTGCGCAACGGGCCGCAAATGCCCTTTCTGACGCCACTGCTATTGCCTCTGTCAAACGTAACGACTTTGGTGGCTTCTAATTTAGCTGAAGTCACCGTGATTATTGTAAACGAATTTGGCAGTCGGCTCCGTCCACAGAAAAGATGACGTATTGCGCCTCGTATTGCAGTGTCCGTCACTGACAACATTTTCGTCGCCTTCGACATGTTGGCAACGTTGGTAGGATCCAGCAGTTGCGGCCGTGCTCATCCGTGCGTCGGTCGTCCGCCTCTTCCTTGCCCAGCTCGAAATGCTGTCGCAACTCGACCGAAGTGATCCATTCTGAAGGAGGAAAACGGGGAAACTGTTGTGATGCTGGATAGAAGTTTTCAGCGCGAATGTGCCCAGTCCATTGCCGTTGACGAACGCTGTCGATCTTGTTGTGTCGTTATGTAGGTGCTGCTGATAAAATTGCAACCGTGGACCTTTGCGCGCCTTCAGCGTGGGATCCTTCAATGGTTACTGAAAGCGCTGTAATTATTGTTGCTGCCAATAACCTGAGAGTGTTTTTAGTATAGCAGTTGTGGCTGAGTGCGTCGCCCTGTGTGTTAATGTCTAGTTTTCAGCATCAATTACTTCAGTGGCCGAGGTGGCGTTAGACAGCAGTGTGCTTCCTCTTCAACTGTATTAATCAAGTATCGAGGGGCCGACACAGATACCACTAAAAGAGAAATCACCTTTAATACTATCCTATTTATTGCTGATACCAATATTGGTTTATGTGCGCATTCTATTACCTCACATTAGGTTAGTGAGACAAATGTAAAGACCTATTTGCCGACTTCATCAACTTGTGCTAAATCTTAAACACAGAGCCGTTACACGCTTTCGACTAAAACGTGCCCTTATAAAGCCTACAATCGTACACCAGCACTGATTTATATATAGGCATATAGATGTAAGCTATTAGGACACCAACGACCGGCCGCCTTTATTGGCACAGATCCATTCGATATCCTCGACCGCAGCAAGGCCTACTTCGGATGCACCCAATGCGTATTCTATTGCAGTACTATTTCCAGCCTATACAGTCAAACAATGCTAGCATCCGCTAGGTTTTTGTTCTACTGTGCCTATTTTGGAGACGTCATCATGTCCCACTAATCAAGTTAGTCGTACCGTCATTCCCACTCCCTGATATCTACAGTAAATTACACAACTATACAGTACGTCTATTTCTGAAAAAGGCTCGAGCTTCGCATCGCGCAATCCGTGGACTGGATTTTTCAATGGCCACGCCTATACGTCATTTCTGTAACGGGTACCGATCTGTATCGATCTGCTAAATTGCCGTCGAGTCCGTTGACACTAAGTAGATGAATAATTTCCGTGAGAGTCGCCACTGTAGAAACGCGTTGCGTAGGCAACGCACGGCCCGTCCGTCTTGTCCATACTCCGTTTAAGCAGTGCTGTGAGAGTCAGATCACAAAAGCGATTGGCGGCGTGAGCTCCAGTGCTTCCGGCCGGTAACAAACCTCACGCCTGGCATACGTTCGTCGCTTAGTGCCTTCATAGAGTAGCTGCTGACGCAAAAATTGTGGGTTTTTCGTTTTCCACCCAAAAAAAGTAAGTGGCCACGACCTATTAAGTTATAGGGACAGGTCAATACTGTAAAGCAGAGAGCTAGTGCCGCTAAAAAAGTAGAAGCGTCTTGCACGTTCTCGATACACTGCGGTGGAAATAGTTATCTATCTGGGTTTGTAGAACAGTCACTGAACAAATCAACCAGTCACCAGACACTAGTGAAAAGGCTATACAAAAAGAAAAAAGGTCTGCAGAGCAGGTACGCTGCCCGTTGTTCGACTTGTGGAGCTGACGATTAAATGTTTTACGTTGACAGGAAAGGGAAACGCGTCGAAATGACAACAGATACGACGAAATAAAAACGACCGACGTTATCTTTACGAGCATCAGCAGCGACACGGAGAAACAACTGTGCGTATTCGACGGCTATTATACAAAGGCGGCGGAGCTAATTTTTACTACATAGACTTCATAATATTGGCGCTGTTAATTTTTTATTCAGCGTTCGGGTTAATGATAAAAACGTGTACTGATTTTATAGATTAGACAGGTAATTGGAGGGATTCCGGTGTTGCTTGTATGGGCAGACGTAGCAGTCAACAGTGGGTTCGCTGCTTTCCTAGGGAAAAAGTTCCTTTCCTATGTTGTGTGGTCTAGAATATGAGTACAGATGAGGTGTGACGGGCTCCTCGCGTAAACAAATCTGAAGTGTAAACTGATGAAGTTCGAGGTGAGAAACTGATTTGTTCAATCAACACAGAACAACTAATCAGACGCCGCTTTAAGATGGCAGTTCAGGACAAACTCAACGGCCAGCCCGATAGAACCTATGGTGAGAATACGTAATCCATAATATATATATATATATATATATGTAATAAGTGTACATCATATACTAAAGCGCAATGCTATTTCTTCGTTAACGAAGTAATTCCGAACGGGCCAATAGATATAATTAATCATATTCTTTCTATTCATTGGGACTAATAGTCCTATATCGATAATGACGGCTCCCTAATGTATGTCAAACTAAATTTTGTTCTCATTTATATATATTGCACTACTCTCTCTAAATGGAAATCTAAACGGTTATTGAAAATGATGCTTGCTTTCATATACACAGTAGAATATCTAGTAATTCCTTTTTTATATTACGTTACTATATACTTAATTGAGATCAAAACTCAAAGTAAATAGTTTAAACCACTCTACCTAACATATAATTGGATTGAGTGGATCTCCGAGGTTTGTCACTTCGCCTACATAGCCACCGTTGTATCTTTCCCATGAATTTCTTTGCCGGGTCACACCTGTCTAATCAGAACGAGATATACAAATTTTCGCGCGAGATGTTGCTCTATCTCGACCCTTCGTTTATGGCAAAAACACATACAGATTAGCTGCCTAACGCGATAAGCGCATTGCTCTGGCCCGACTGAATAGTCGATATAATTGTCTGTCAACATATCGGCTACACAATTGTTGCTTGTCAACCCGAGCCTGAAATGAACCGTGCGACTAGACCGTAATAGTGATGCTTACTGATTTAACAACTAGGATTATGCGGTGAACATAAAGACGAGCGAAAACCAATCCTTTTTGCCGATAATATATACTATAGGTAATGATAATAATAATTATTATTATTATATTACAAGTGATTTATGTACGAAGTCCGTCAGCAAGTTGTATTGAAATGACAAAATGGGTACGATGCTCAACGGTTACAAAAATCAGCAAGGGTTCACCTGTGTTATGTAATAGATATCCATATAACTATTATTAATAGATGCAAAAAGCACATGCATACAAAAACAACTTAACCTTGTGCGACTTTTGCCCACGTGTCAACTTCTAACTTTGACCATGAACTGACACCTGTCAGTTCATTATCAACTGTCATCAGCCCGCTGGGCCGAATTAGAACATTCATTCTACTTCATCCAACCCCAAGTACTATATTAACATATACTGAGACTGTAGGCGAGTCGTCGATAGACGTGGCTAGATTGAGTCAATTACGTGGGTTATATATGGCTTCATTCTGATTTTTCGTTGGCTCACAGCGGTCTACGCACCGCATTTACCTTGTTTTACGTGGCTATTGGCTCCCATGAGTTATGCACCTGCCAATTGTTTTAATAGCGATAACAAAAACAGCAAAGTCAAGCAGTACTTGTATCGAGAACGAACAATAGAGCGGAAGCTAATTTATCCTAGGTTTAAGTGAAATAGATCTTGCCCGGCGACACGCTATCGCTAGTGAGCCAGGAGGTCTAATCTTGTGCGCAAATACAGCCGTAAAGCTAACCATACAGAATAGGTAAATATACGATTCGATATCCTTTGTTTAGAAGGTAGGCTCCAGCTATGACAGGCCAAATACGACAAAATTGAGATACAACCGCAAAATAAGCGTATTACATGTTTGCTACAGACGTTTGATTTAGCGATGAGAGCGATTTGAGATGATGGCCTCATGCTCATGCTCACTATGGGGATGCGCACGAAGAGGTGCGCGTCAATCATCCAGGCGATATCTCTACTCAGCCTGCTGATACTGTCGCATGGAACTCTACTTCCTAAATTGTGTATTACGGGGAGTCCAAATGGATACTGTGCCATTCAAATGGTAAGGAAGGGCTGAGCAAGCCTTGTTATAACTTATGTTCGCTGGAGCCTTGCGAAGCGTACCGTGAAGTCTGTCTGAGAACGGTACAGACCTTTTTTTCCATTGGATAGGCCGATTGCATATCTGTAGTGTCAGATCTATGATTCTATATTTCTAAGGCATTTTACGGGGACACCGTTCTATTAAGAGTTCATTATTGCTGCACGTATGGCAGTAATAAGTAAACAGTTTTGTAGATTTTTCGATAAGTTGTGGTTTCTTAATAGTCAGTTACATGCAAACAGCAAATGTTGTCTTCTATTTGTTTACTTCGGAAGCTGGCTGGTATGGATCAGGTTGCTATGGTAAAGATAACACAAGACTGCGTCTCGTACGGCAATCGATCCGAAAGAGCGTCAGAGGGGTGGTTTTTTCATAATCAGTTTGTTCGTTCTCATCTAACGGATAGATTAAAGTTAATGCATCAGTTTGGCTATTATTAGTACTCTAGCTAAGCAGATAAAATGCCTAGCTTTTTTTTGTGGAATACAACACTAAGTAGAAGTTTTAGAGAAAAAAAAAATTAGCCAAGTAATGGTTTTTAGTATTTTTTTCAGACACAGCCATTCTGACGGTTTAAGGCCAGCTTACCTCTAAGCTATATAATAAAGGAGTTTCAACAATTATAACTCGACCCCTTCGCCATGGATAAACGGGCGGAATTCATCCATTTCTATCGAACGCCCGGCAGCTCTCACTAGATAACTTCAGCCGGTTTGGCTGCTCTCTGGGCGGCGACGAAGTGACACCAAAATACAGCGTGCCCATATGTGTTTGGTCTATGTCGCGCACTGTTGCGCAGCTAGTCAATACGAGGCGGGAGATATTTTATTTAGTTGGCGAAATACGCATGCTCTTTTCATTGTGAGAATGGTTTCTGAGCCTGGTGTTGCTCTGTCGGAGAGAGTGTCCCTATTGTAAAGAAAAACTCTGGTAGAAGTGTGTGGTACGCGAGTCGCTCACAGGCAACGTATTTCCTTATGTATTATACATGTCCTATTTGCCCAGATTGTGGCTGGGTAAAGAAGGAGCCGAGCCATCATCAAAACTGGGCGACGACCTCAATGTTGGGGTGAATTTTGAACAAAAACAAACAGAGATCGATTCCGTGATGAAGCCATCTTTCGTTAGTAGCCGCGGAGCATCATGCTGGCTCTGATGAGGCTGGATATGGCCGCATAATATCCATATCTCTGATTTGAACTATTAATTTCTACCTTATCGAGAACGCCCACGAAATGCGACAAAAGCTGGTTCCACAGATATCGTGTCTCTAATTTAATGCAATAACGGTCAGTTTCCAATGTCATCGAGGGTTTGCTGCCCTGGCCAACGAACGTTTCTTAACGATATACCCAGCTGATACCGAGCGTTGTTCCTTCGTAGCTTAGCTACATCATGTATCTGGTTTAGCTACAAATGCAACCAGTATGCCCCGTCGAAGTCGGAAACGAGCGATCCCCCCTTGGGGCGGGAAAGTTAGCCAGATGTCTATAACGCGAACCACAATTACAATAGATACCGAGGATGTCATAGACGATTTCACAAGCCTTTGGACGGGCCCAATGAAGTCAGAGACGGTCGTCTCGCCGATGTCTGGCAAGGACGCTGACAGTATATCATTTATATCAAGAATGGAGACCGACGATGACGATGACCTACTCGAATCTTCCGAGGTGATAACGAGGGCCCACCTCCAGTCGAAGGAAAGGTTCAAGTTATTTGGTAAGTCAGAGGGGAGTTAAGTCAGAGCTGTCTCTTAGTGCCCTAGCTAGTTTCTATTCAATGCTCTGTGTAAAATCGTTTCTGAATACGTACGATAGCTCGCTAAAGGAGTCTGTCACGTTGTCACGTGAACACCGATTGTTGAGCGCCTCATCGATAAAATCATCGATGCTATGCAAATCTCGATGCATCGATGCTATCGAAAGCTATGCAAAAATATATTTACGTTTGGGGACATCTGATTGCGCGAACCGCCAACGTTATCGGCTGAGCGTAATACGTAAATTTCATGTTACAGACACTTATGCAGAACTTGTAAATAGTAAGAGAGGTTAGGAAGAAGCATCTAGAGCACAACGCCGTATACATAGTTGAGATATATTTTGGCTCCGTGAAAAGTCTTCGCTTAATGAAAAATATGTTCTCTAAAGCAGTATCAACGAATGCTGTTTAAGCGCTAATTCGTTTATCTATTGTGGTACTACTCTGTTATCAGAGAAAGTGCAGCCAGTCTCGCAAAACCATTTTTTGGTAGCTAGACAGTAACCTTTGAGTTTTTCGATGAACTGTCTATAATAGTTACATAGTGCCTGATTACACTGAAGTCAATTCAATGAATGATTGCCATAATTGCTGATAAATAGTAAAAATACCTTAACTCTATATTTCCGACCGCTGTTATCTTATCGAACCAATTATGACACATTTGTGCCTTAGTAGAGCATTCGATCTGTGAGCAATTTGTATGGCTAAAGCATGCGATTGTTGCTATTGTTGAAAGATGGCGTGGCTTCATCGATTCACGACGGGGACAACAAATCTCATAACGTTTTTGTCCTGATACGCGTTTGAGTCACTGATCAAAAACCAAGAACAGCCCCCATCGACGGGTAAAGGGAGGAATTGATATATTGGGTATTTCCAAGTGGTCACTACTGCACTTTCCGCGGTTAAAAGTTCTTGATGAGTAAACACAACTAAGCTGGATTGTTGACCGAAGGTTCAAGGTCGAAGCGAAGGGCAATCGATGGGGAAAACCTGAATTATTTATTCAAGAGAAATAAATTATGAATTAAATAACGTTCTACGGACGTGCGCTTCCACACGATATCTCTAAGTTAAACATCTACAAAGTTTCTATGTCTGATCTGTTTTTATTCGCAGTATACTGAGCAGTGCACTTGAGCTTAAGAATACTGTATATACATGGCCAGTTGGGTGAGGAACAGCGCGCAGCTTATGTTGAAATTTGAAAGGATACTTCAGATTTGCATGTGAAGCCCATATAAAAAATTAGCAAGAAGAATAATATTATTAATCTTAATAATGCGCAGGATAATGATCTCTGTGTGTCGAGTTTTACGTCCTGTACAAGAAAGGCGGCTTGCCAGTTCATAACCTAACGAATATTATTATTATTACCCACTGTTCTACTGAAGTTCATAGCTCAGCGGAAACAGAATAAAGGTTTTGGATTTCTACCTAAAAAAAAAAACGAACATACGAAAAAATAACAACTAACACGTCAGAATACTTGATACGTTCAGATATATTTTTTTGTAAGAAAATTCGAATATTTTCTCTATCAAACCCTATATAAAGATCACTACAAGCTCACGTTGACAATACGGGCGCATTTAGCATACGAACCCGTAAAATCAGGTTTGCATCGACTTTTCCGCATATGCTGGCTATGGAAAGCGACCGACTATATTGACTCTTGTCTCTCCTCCGAACGTGTAGTCCTTAACGAAGGGCATAATACGCGACCTGTGTGTAGTGTCGATTCAGATAAGTGCAAAGTGTGGGCTGCTAGTGGGAACACCTGATATATATATATATATATTACATATAAAGATGTGTACACTGCTCGTGTTTGTTTTGTTGCTTATTTACATATAGTTAATGTCTTAACTGCAAACGAATCTACGTACAACCCTGTTACTTCGAAACGATTACCGTTCCAGTCAAGACACTGCTGATAACAACGGGCCGATGATTTACCAATTTCCACAAACATCTTGTTTGGCGGTGTGAAGCGTTTTTGCTCAAATTCTGTTTTCAAATTTTTTTTCACGTATATTAACGTACAGTTTTTCTTGACGTAAACTTGATCTTGAAGGTATGCCCATAAGAACAAATCCATTGGTGTAGGGTCAGAAAGGGACAATGTACACTATAGGGCCTTTTTGTCCAATCCGGAAAATGCATATGCGATAATCAGGACCAGCCACTATACTATTGAAGAAAATTGTTCTTTTTCTCTCTGTTTGAAATACCGTACCGTTTAATATATGAATGTACATTTGTCCAACGAGTGATTAATTATGCCATCTCTCGAAATAACTTGCCCCAAAAACGTTCGCATTTTTCTGACATTCATTTGCAAAATTGTTTACTTCGGTCCGTATCGGCATGGCTGGCATACAATACGTTTTAAAACGGAGAAGGGACACTGGATTCGCCGGTGCTGAACTCGCAACGTTGTCTGTGTCTGGCCAAACAGTCTACCCATTAAAGAGTTTGCCTTTTATCAAATTAATTGTAAGATAGATCTGTTTGCTAATTTCTACTATATTGACAGGTTCTTCATTTCAGAACAGGGTCTTCTGTGTCAAAAATTAATGTTAGCTAATTTTTTATTTCCAGTGATTTACACGCCGACTAGACAGAACGACTAAACTTAACTAGTCACATTAATATTTTTTAGTATTACATTAATATTTAAGTTACAGATAATATCTACAATGAGAACCGTGACGAGCTCATCTGTTCAGATATTAGTATATAGCCAGTATATGCCCAAAGCGTTAAGGAGTTTGAGGTGCGTTTAGGTAAGCGATGCCCTATGCTCTTCTAATAATTGACGATTGATTTATTCGTATTGCCTGGTAGAAAAAAAAACCGGTTTACCTTTGTCGTGCCCATTTTTTAAGGAAGTCCTTCTTCATTGCATTTCTGTGTAGCTACTATGACTCGCCTTAGGTTTCCTATATTCGCTCGAGATGCTAAGCTGTATAGCATTTCCGAGTGCGCTTTCTAGCAGCAGCAGAGTAGGGGACGCGTGGGGGGTCAATAGCAAAAACAAACAATAACTAGTTTGTGAGCAATCGCTATAGACGGCTCTTGCCAATGCAAGCATTGACATCGCTTACACGTAAGGCTCGATGAACTCTTTCTTGTGTGCTTCCTTTTGTATGTCTGTACCAGTAGCAGTGGGCGATCGGCCTGCAATGTCATTTAAAAACGGAATCCGTCCAAAGCTAAGGGCCTAGAACAGCCATCACATGCCATTTTCATCGAATACTGCTCTTATTGTCAGCGTACATACACGCATGCGCGTACACACAACGTTCTATTGAGTATGCCTTTCTGATTGGGATTAGAATGGCTAAGCCTTGGATTGATTCTTCTCGAAGCGCACTGGTGAAACCAGCGCGAACGTTAGCACCTGACTATGGTCATTGGCACACTGTCCATATACCCACTCCGCTATAGAAGAGCGATCACGTCTCGATGCCCGTTGCGTCCGTGGGCGCGTTGTAGATCCAGCAGTTATATCATGACTTTTTTTTTGCATATTGCAGCTCATTCGGTCATTTCACAATCGGTTAACGTTTCTAGGAACGTAAATGCGACTCAGCGCTTTGGCCTTTCGTTGTGACGTACGCTGGTTTTTTGTCCTGTTCTCTCGCTGGTGATGATGAACGTTACGACTGCCGATGCTTTGTCCCAGTGCGTGACGTTCTTTACGTAGCATATTACTCGTCTAGTCGTAACAGGTCTTCAGCGTTTTAGACGGCAGTTAACAGTGACACGTCATTGCATGCATCGACCTGCAACGGACTAGGTAAATGGCTACCCGTAGATAGGTATAAGTTGCGTATTTATATGCATTCAATTCCCATATTGGTGTTATTTGTCGTGCGCGGACACTTGACACACTACAGGGCACCGCGTCGCACTATACTGTGGCGGTACTTTGTTCCTTCTCACAAATGTTTCTGCTCCCTAGTGCATTTCAAGCGCCAGTGTCGCGTTTACCACGTCTAGCGTGTTCTATCCCGCAGCAACGTCTGCTAGTGCATATGGATGTCGAGTATATTGAATGGATTACAGCGGGTTGACAAGGGAGCATTCGCTGTGATGTTGTAGGGGTGAGCAGTGGCAACGTGCAGAAGTGGCCGTGTAGCAGATTGGTAATAACAGCAATGACAATGGCTGCAAGAATATTTAGGTCGTTTAAATGAGCGTGGTGTGAGGTGGCGTACAAAAATTCTGTCTGTTCTTCTGTAAATAATCGACAGCGTGCGCTCGTTTGGCGCTTTGGGAGGCCGATTAGTTTTTGCGATAGGAAGACGGAAAAGAGCCCGGCCATATTTGAAGCTTGGCTTTCGGACGCGGCAGCTGAGAGTGCGTACGTAGATGAGACCAATTTTAATCGAAGAAGCTATCCTTAGCAGCATTCCGTGTAGGCCGAGTTCGTCAGAGCGGCAGTACGAAGAAAAATAATGCGGCGAAGCATAAGCAAGGGGCGCCCTGAGCCCGTCTATTCTATGACGGCGTACACAGTCCTCCCTGTGCAGAGGTCAGGAAAAATTGGTACGCATTGGTTTCGCTTTTAAATTGAAGCTAATATAAAAGCTGAAATAGAGCACATGCTTCAATAAAGTATGCTTCCTTCCTAGAGAAGATTGATCGTAAGGTGTTGTACTTGTGTACGATGCGATAACATCAAAAACGGTTGTGATGTTTTTTTTGGCAGTACTAGAAAAATCGGTCACAGTAACTGGACGTAGTGTGTTTGTCTTGAATTGACTAAGTACCGCTACTACTAGGATAAGCGACATGGTTGGCGACATTTCTTTTCTGGTTCGACAAGCCTGTTACTCATTAGATTAACACCGGGCTAACAGACGACATTGCTGTGTAGCGTTTAGACGGCGCTGTAGAAGTACAACAAGTATAAATAGCTAGTTATATAGAAATGGACTTTGTAGTTCCTTGTGGCTAGGGTAATCGCCATCTCGTGTGCACTATAGGTAAAAGACTATTCTCTACGTGACACTTAACCTGCTTTTGCTAGACCTAAAACTGTTACAAAGTCCAGGGGCAATGGATACTTTACAAACTGTTCGCCATTTTAGCGCCTCTTTGCCTAAGCGTGCGCACATGCGTGTACATATTGCGGTCATATTTTTGTGTGACCGTGAAAAAAATCGTCTGAACGCTTTCGGACCAGTTGCTGACAATAATAACAGGGATGATGATAATGGCAATAGTAGTAATAATCATTGACCTATTCGAAGACAACGATAAACAGGAACACCTGATAGCTGATAACTGCCTTACTGATATAACGAATTAATAGAATGTACGTAACGGATAAAATTCAACATGGCTATATAGACGGTAAGCGTTTGTTCCATTTGTTAGCCTGTTGACAATTATGTATTGAAGTTGAATAGGGCTGTGAGAGCTTACGTCGTGTTCATTTTTTTACAGTTCTTGTATGTTCACCCAGACCGTCGGTCTATCCTATGGTGCAGCTCGACATGCTTCTTTACTACGCCTTTCATCAATCTCGTTTAATAATGACTGAAGTGCAAACTTCAATTAACATGAAACGATTGGTCTACCGGCATCTCTTCACTCTGTTGTACGAGAAGAGTGATAAAATACCCTTGATAATTCCTCTCCTATGTAGATGCACTGCCGGTTGAGCATTGCTCTTTAATGGCTATACAGATTTGATAGATGTAATCATTATGCTAGGCCAGTAAAAGGGTATACGTTATAGTAGTGGTAAAGTATACGAAGTGCCTGTATAATCGTTTATGTCTTTTTGCATGCATATTCGATACGTGTATATACGGGCACGGACGTGCCTTGTGTCAACATGGGCTATTGTGGCACTTCCAGTTGCATGGTGTAACTCATCAGCGTACGATAAGCGTCAAATGGACGTAGAACCACCATTGACCTAAAACTTGGAGTACAAAGCTTTGATTGTCTTTCCGAAAGTTAGCTCGTCTACGGTTATATAGATATACATAAATATGTATTTAAAGCAATTTTACCTTGGGAAACGTTATCGCTTTTCTTTACAGTAATAACACGTTCAGCCTTACGTCGTACCGATAAGTTGTTCGCAGGAGAAGTTGTACTTTCTAAATATCAGTGTCTAGCTAGTAGCTTCCCAGATGTTTTGGTGGAGAAGCAGGCTTGGAAATGGTCGAAAAAGTGGTAGATCGCATTGTTGACGGTATATGATCTGCGTGGCGGAGGCTGACTTAACTAGTCAAAGGGGGCGTTATTGTTGGTTTCTCGTATCATACATCAGATAACTAGGCATTTCTAACAAACACATCCCATTAACTAGCTATCTTGCCCTAGAAGGTAGTCATTGATAAAAAGATGTTACATTAGAACATGGAAAAAACGTTTTTCTCTTCCATAAACGGTTACAGTTTTGTTTGTCAGCGTTTGACAACAATCTCAACTAGACCCATGCTGTATCCGCACTCACCGTCAGCAGTGGCGGGTAATTGAACGGGTAAAAAATAAAATTAAACATTTGTTTTATATTTATTCATAGTTATTAAAAAAATGTTATTCAATTTTTCTCACTTGACTATTTCTGACAAGTGTCACCTCTTGCTGTTTTGCTCTACATCCTAAAAGTTTCACGCCTCTACTCTACCGCGCCAGCCGTCTTATATCTGCCATTATTTTGTCTCGTAAAATCTATAGGGACTCGCGCGGATGAACCTATTCGATTACTCCGAGACGTAACCACCTAAAAATTCAAATGCCCTTTTGTATCTGACGTATTTAGGGGGTAAAGTGAGGAAAATCAGCTACATCTGCCGTCCCTACAGTTCATTGTAGGTGTTCCTGCTCCCGCTGCTGCTGTATTTACTGCTGCTATTGTCCAGTTTTGCAGAAGTATGGTAATCCTACAGAAGTATCGTTTTCGCCAGACGGGGTAACACTTGCGAGACGCACGACGCATTTCCACTCTGTCTATGCAGTAGCATTGCTTTATAAAGATGTCATTTGCCTTCGCGTTATTCGACCCTTGGTTGTTGTACCAGGTACCAGCTACGTCATATATTTTTCCGATATTCTGTTTTACTGGAGGTAGCAGCGAGGAGGCAACGGTAGATTTTTAATCAGCTTTGAGCCTATACTCCTCAATGGCTCCATCTTGTTTCATTTTTGACGTAGTAAGTTCTCTAAAGAAGTTTCGCTTTTCTCATAATTCACTACCGTGTGACGGGTAACAGGCGTGGAAACGCAATGCGGAAAAATATCGAACCAACTATACGTAATCGCACGTAATTGATGAAGAGAGCTTGCTAGTGAAAATATGAAAGTGTTGATTGATTCGTGAACGACGGCAACGCACCGTACCATTTCTGGAGACTTTTTTGGGAGAGGCTTCTTCAGCCAGAGGCAAGAATCTGTGTGGTGCTTGTTGGGCGGCCATATGCTAAATGAACTTAGTGATTATAGGTTTGAAGACGAAAAGCTGCGTATTATGAACTGCGGGCATGTAGATTAGAAGTGACAAAACCACTATCGCTCTTTAGTCGATAGCTGTTCTCAGCAGCGCATGACGCTGCTGAAGAACTACCTCAACAAAAACAAGTACCTAGGTGTGGCCTAATTTGAGCGACATGGCCAACAATTACTGTTCACTAATTAAGTGTCGTTTAGTGTTATTCCAAGTTCATTTAGTGCTATAAAATCGAAATATTTTATCTATAGCAAAACGACATTCATTCTGACATAGGCAAATTTTAAACCTAAATATTAATCCTGTTCTGAAATATGCCTGATTTTTCAATTATTCTATACATAAACCATTCATTCTCTATCTGCGTTGTCACGACTTCAATATCACAGCTGATGGTACGTACACGGCAAACAATCGAAATCGATAGTTTTGACGTAAGCATCCCAGTGTCCTCGGCTAAGTACTTCATTATTCGTATGATCTATGTATCATTTTTGTGCTATTCCTGTTTGTCGATAGCCTATTGGCGCAAGGAACATTTTTCTTATTAACGCTCAGAATTTATCCTTAGCTCTATTACTTCAAGTTCAGATAAAATTGCTATACACACCCATGCGTGCGAGTCACTACAAATCATTAGAAGATAAAATTTAACGTTACCATGGAAATTTTCCCTATTTCTATCCTTTCGTTTTTCTTTTCTCTTGTTGACGCCGTATCTTGAGAGTTTAGGATGCCCATTTGGTCCCTAATTATGGCTATCTATGTACTGGACATCTCCGGTAGTGTACGTTCGTCCTGATCATCGCAGCTGCATCGGAACACCTCTAGGCCAGTAGCAATTCCAGTGGCGGCGTCACAATGACTTAATACGAGGTGGGCGTATGAAGTGTAGCAATGAGAACAGGTGATTTTGCACAACCTGATATTTATATTAGGTCGCAAAAGCGATACCCATTAGCAACTAGCACTGGCTGTCATAAGGCTCGATAAAATTTCTTAGTCGATTGGACGGACGGATGGTCAAGGCCACAGTTTTACGAGACCTATTCAATTATTCTCCTGATTGTGTAACGCAATTGCATCTGCTATTAGTCCTCGGTCCCGAGACATTTGTAAAATATGTAGGGGGGATTCGGGGCAAGCAACGAAATCCCGCCAAAATTGTCTAGTCTGTTTGCGTTGCTCATACGCCCCGGATCGAGCCTCTATCCTTAGCCTTGGTCCCGGATTCGATCGGAGAAGATATTTCGGGAACAAGGACTTGACTTGCAGTTTACTGCCGCGATCATTGCCGCTGTCCTGATGTTTAACTGATGGTGTCTCGCTCGCCTCGTGCGAGTCTACAAGAGCGGGTGCGGGCCGTGTTTTTGCAATTCATTCAATTGGTCAAACTTCTGTTAGTGACAGACCTAACGTACTTCAGATTTAACCTTAGAGGAACTTTTTTAAGAACAGAGCGGTTGAAGTTTAACGTATAGATAAACGAATACCTCGTTTAGTGCTCAGTATGAACTATGTTTTTTATGGATAGACAGTAGAGCCAGTTAAAGGACGTTCAGATACTGTATAGCTGAGTTCGGGCTGGTCCTAGGAAAAGCTCGCTGTGAGCATCATGTCTTCGATTTGCAGGCCTGTCAATCCACACGAATCTCATGCGATATTTAGTGTTGATTCTGCTTGGTTCTTCTTCTTCTTCGCGATTAGTGTTTTGTTATTCTTCGATTTGGCTTCTTCCTATGACGACGTAGAAGTGTAGCCGCAACAACGGTGTTAATGTAAAGCCGTCATAGAGACCAAAGCTACATAACGCTTACGGAGGTCAACGAAAAGGCGATGTACGCTGGCGCAATGTTGAACTCGACCCAGAAGACAGCAACGAGTGTGTTTCTACGCATATCACTTATCGTAGGCAGGCTGATATAGATTGGGTTACTACATGACCTATGACATACCTATGACGCGCAAGGGTGAGACGTACAGAAACGTTCTGGCTTAGCTCAATTCATTGCAGACGATTGTTTTGTCAGGATCAAAGATCAGGCGTCGAATAGAGACCGAAAACCAAATTCAAGGAGGTTGCTGGTTTGAGTCATCCTGAATAGATACACACGTGTCTAGAAGAAAACTGCGATTCTGAGATACTCTACAATTAGGAAATAACGGGGTGCGTTACGTTGAACATCGAGTAGTGCTTGCTTCTTAGTTTAAAGTTACGTTTAAGAAAAAGAAGAAGCACGTATTATTATTCAGCGGCCCAATATAGCTACTTATGGAAAACAATTTCAGCCAAAATTTTCTTTACTACTTCTCAGCATATACGAGTAAGGGGAAAATCAGTAATATGCATATATATATGGGTTTTGTGA